>NW_027191431.1:1805337-1881034 GCF_041956435.1 Mycothermus thermophilus | reverse complement strand
GTGTGTGTGTGTGTGTGGTGTGTGTGTGGTGGGGGGGGGGGGGGGCAAACATGATTGCCAAAGAGTCCTTTGCGGTCGCTCTTCAGGTGGGTGTGTACTTACACTGACGATACTCGTTGCCGCGTCCTCCGCACTGACAACACATCCATCGGCCGCCGAGTTGGGCTATGCGGCAGGTGCCCGAGTGGCAATCGGGCGAGATGAGACAGCCTCCGGTGGCACTGTTGGTGGGGGAAGGATTTGGTTCATCAGCATTGGTTCCTCAGAAATGTATTAGACTCGGGAGAAGAATCTGTAAGTGGTTATGCTTGGTCTTGGGTACTCTTTGGCCTGTCCGTTTTATCATAGGCCAAGCCACAATGATGTTTGCCGGTACTATGCCCCTCGACAATATGGGAAGTCCAAGGTAATTCAAACCCACATACCAAGGGTCATTGTAGTCGATTTGGCTCATCAAGGCGGCATCATCTGCAAAGAAGGTTGCGGCACAGGGTATGATGGCGTCCGAGTTGGGGTCCCGTGTGGCGAATTCGCAGTAGTTGTAGTTGACCACCAGGTCGATCGGGCGTGTGCAAGGGGGGAGATCTGGGTACGGTAGCCGCGTTGTCAGTTGTCTTGATTCACTTAATCAGAGGCCATGTCTTGGTCTGGTCGGCCCTCTCTCTGGACTACCCTTTATTTCAACAAAATGGATGGATCGATGACAGCAAGGGCATAATAGACTATTATTATTAAGATGAAGGGAGGTTTGGAGGCAAGGAAAAAGTCAGGCACTCACGGTGATGGTGGGCATAGCTCCATGTGCACATCTTGATCAGCTTTGGGTTGTCTATTGATGAGTGTTTCGACGTCCCAGAGCCGGTTGCGATTCTTTGCAACGGTGGAATGTGTTCTCGGCCGGAGTCTTGGTCTATCAATCCTGGCTGTATGAGGTCTCGGAAACGTCGGCAAGGACTCGATGTCAAGGCGGTATTTGATTTTAAACGGTGAGGCTTCAATGGATGGGACTATGTCGACCAAACAGAGAGACCGACAGCCAGATTCAGATAGGTAGTTTTCTCAGCGCAGCCATCAATGAAGAGGGGCAAGCGGGTATGGGTCGAGATGAAGCCTAGGTCGACATCAACGATGAGTTGTCGAAGTCGGGGTGCCAGCCAGGAGATGGATGTTGATGTTATGGTCCTCCTCGTAGCAACGGGTGGGTTTTCGATGATGGGGCTGATCAGCGGATCAGTGGAGGATGAGAGCATCCGACTGCCGATATATATCGCTACGTATGGCGTGCCGGCGGCAGGTGTATGTGTCGAGGGCCGCAAAGGAGGCTGCTATGCTAGGGCGCGCCGCGCCTGGCGTACCAAACTCCTCTACCACTTGTCGTCACTCTGCCTCATTCCGCGCCGGAGGTAGCCCGTGGATATCATCGAAGCTTCTGTCTGTGGCTCAGTTCCCAGTTCGAAACCCCTTGGCAAGGTTCCAGTGAAGCTAGATGCCCGGGGAAGGAGGTGAGCATGTTATCGGTCACCAGGACCAATGTGGAATTTCACAGGCGCTAACATTGCCGCCATGCTTCTTCATCTCATCTAGGTATTACACCCTAACGAAAAGCCCCGTTATTGACAGCCCGCTATCCGACCTAGTGGCATCCGCACGTGGAGCTGCAACTATCCGTGCACCCGTCTTGCTTTGCCGTCGTCGATGCATGACAGAAGCTGGTGCTGGGCTGTGTAGTGCCTCGAGACAGGAGTGACACAGAACCTGAGACATGTAGCCAGCCTTTCACGCCCCACGGACGACCAGCCCAGCATCAGCAAATATGCTGGACCCAAAAAAAGAGCCATTACAGAGGTTCTACAAGCATGGGATGGCTGCCCAAAACAGGTTGGTCCCTGTCCTGTTAACGGGCCTTTTCGTCCAGGTCCAGCCCGGTGGAGTCTCACATCCGGCAGCCCGCTGCCGAAAACCGAGGAGCCGGGTTCGCCACCACGCCATATCAAGCAATGTCAATAAGAGTTCCCGATGGCGTTCCCCGGTCATTTAACTACGTATCGCACTTTACACAGTATTGTGCTGCCATCCATATGTTAAGCTGTCGTTTAACCTCCTGGTTGAGTCTTCAGCTCCTGTCCTTGTGCTACGCGCGATAAAGACAACAACATCACCGACTCCAACACCCACCCATCAGCTTCCCATCATGGAGAGCTATGTGCACCGCCACCGTCTCTTGAAGCATAGCGAGGGTCCAGATCAAAGCGGATCAAGGCTCCAGGTTTGATGTGACGCCGAGAGCCCCGCTGATGGGACGGGCGGTGCCGTCTATGAAGTATCGGAGGGTACATACATGGGAGATTTGGGGAAAGGGATGTGACGAGTGGAGAAAGAGATCACCAAGCAACGCTGTCCCCTTGGGGCTGTGATCACGGTGATCACCAGTGCCCATGCCGTCGTCGAGGGGTTGTTGAGTTGTGAAGCGGCCAGCAGTTCTAGAAAGCTCCTGGGATTGACTTGTCCGCATAATAGGTAGGGCAGCGTTGGGGTGACTAGACTGATTCATAGCGATGCGGCTCTTGCACCACAGCCACCCCCGTTTCTTCAGAGGACTTCTCCACTGCAACATGGATGCAGGTCGGTTTGAGAACAGACGATCGGCGCCAATGGCGATCGCCGAGACAGGACAAGAACAACCAAGCTTCTGCCGGGCACCGCTAGAAGTTGGAGGTTGACAACCAAGCTTTCTCGGCAACAAACTAGTACAGTATCTACGGGGTACGGCATGATGCCGACGTCGATCGTGGAGGTGCCGAGCTGCCTTGGTCCTCCATCCAGCAAGTAAAGAAGTGGACTCATGGCTTGGCAGAGAGCTGAGCTGCCGAGTTGAGCAGATTTCTTCATTTCGACGAAAAACAACACAAGCTTCCAATGTTCTTTGACGACCCTCCCAATAGCTGTAGATCAGGAATGGAAAAGGAAATGCCCCCAACGCAAAACACATTTTCGGACCCAAGAAAGTAGCATCTCAGGTGCCTAGCTATCGGCGCCTCATCCGTCCACATCCGTCACCCATCACCTGCTTGTAGCCTCTCATCCGGCAACATCCTGACAAACTCCCAACCTCATCTCAATCCTGCATTTCCAGATAATACATATCCCAAGTGCGCCTTGTGATCAGCCACCATCCGAACTCTGGGATCCTGACATCGTTCAGACGCCCCGCTCGTTTCGAAAACGGTCTTAAACCCCCAAATTTCGAAACGAAACATTTTTCCGATAGGCCCTCTGGCACTTGAGGTGAAGGCTCAAATCTCTTTCCCCCTTCCTTTTCGTTGCTCAGCTTTCACGACCATCCCTTCATCCCAGGCCGGCCGTTTCAGAGACTGGCATCGCGCGGTTGGAATTACTACAACCCTCCAGAATCTGAATTCCGTCTGTGGATCAGAGACCCGACAGGCCATGTTATTTTCTGGGCCTCCCCTCTCAGTGAAACCGACCACAGACACATCACAGCGTAGAGAAGGACAGACTTGCACAGCGTCGCTGGATACATCTTATGCGGCATTATTCACTAAACTCCCCAGCCACGCCGTGCAACCGCTGAAGATGAGATGAAGCAGGTCGCAGCAAGAGCCCCAAGGCCAACAACTGGTGTACGTCGTGGGGTTTGGCCATGTATATGTCTTGCCTCAAGCACCCCAGTGCGGGATCGCTTTCGGGTTGCATGCTGAGTGGGCGTGTCGATCCGGGTCCATGGGTGACAGAAAGGGACACAGACGGGGTGATCGACTCGGGGACAAACGCAACAGGAGTATGGGAGATGTCAAACCTGGGTCGCCTGCTTTGGGATGGTGGTTATGTACATCCATACACAGGTACATACACGCACTCGCAACTCATGTGGCGGCGTGGATATGCTGACGGACGCGTGGCGGATGCTTGCAGCTGAGACAATGCTCGGAACCCGAGTTTTGCCATTCAGCATCTGCTCGCAGTAATATCCTGAAAGCACGCCCTCTCATCCACATCATCGGATGCACCCGCTGCCATGTTTCGGACCAAAGGGACATGCATGGACTACCTGCTCAGCCAACAGCACCTGGGTCAATGGCATAGCCACCACGTGGAGGGAAAGGGGGGGGGGGCGTATATTGTCGCGAAACTGCTACTCTATCAGGATGCTTCATGTCTGACCAACAAGCCCAGGAGAGAAGAGAGGCTGCGATGGTCACAACTCCCTTCCTCCATTCCTCCCCCCGAGGCCAGGCGACGATCGGACGACGGGGCAGACTCACGTCCCCCGCGAGAAGGACACGACGGCCCATTTCCCGTTCCACGCCCACTTCCGAGCGCCCGTGTCGCCGCCGCCACCCTCCGTCTTCCTCAGCTCCTCGTCCTCTCCGGGCTTCAGGCCCACAACCACGTCGGCCTTGCAGGTGCGGAGGGTCAGGATGTTGAGTCCCGACCCGGGTCCCAGCGGGCCCAAGGCTTCAGAGAAGGGCGTGGTCGGGTCCCAGGCCACCTGTGTGTATAACATGTAAGCTCTTCTGGTCGACACGGGAACCGAACGGGAAATGGATGGGGCCGCGAGAAGCCAGAACTTACGTCTCCCACAAGCTTCCTGTAGTTCAAATCCCCCTTAAAAATAGTCAACACACCCTGCTTCAAATCCTCCACCAACTCAGGCTGCTCAGCCGGCAACCTCCAAAAGCTTCCCGGCCCCGTCCAGGCCCTGTTCGGCCTCAGCACGAGCCTCCCCTCGGCGTGCTGCCGGCTCCAGTCGGCAAACAAGAAATCCAGCTGCGCGACATGGTCCTCCTCGAGCGGCGCGGGAGTCACGCCGCGCAGCTGGTCCTCGTCGGACGGCGTCTCGAAAAAAGCCCGCGGCGAGGCCAGCGCGTTGAGCAGCGCCGCAAAATCGGTCGACAGCACGTCCGACACGAACCACGGTATGCTTTTCGGGTGCAGCACCACGTGCGTCGCCAACCCCGAAGCGAGCAGGTAGCCGGCCAGGACGAGGTCGACGAAGAGCTCGAAGCCGGCGTTGTCGAGGACTATGTCGACGCGCCGCTCGGCAATCTTTTGATCCTTAAGAGACTTAAGGTGTTCGTACACTTGCGGCAGGTCGTTGACGAGGATGTTCTTCTCGGCGGCGCGGCGCGCTTCCGAGCCCTGGATCTGGCTGATGGTGTCGTACGTCAGGACCAGGAGCAGCGATAAGTCACTGGCGTTGCCCCAGAGGCAGACGTCGCACATTTCGGCGAACAGGAGGCGTTCGGCCTCGGCGTCGTGGGTTTTGCTCTGCTGCAGCTGAGTGATGAGCTCGCGGTAACGGGCGGCCAGTTCGAGCACGGCGGCGCGGGAGGACCGGAAGGATTTGATCTTTTGCCGGGCAAACACGTCGTAGGTCTTCCAGTGTTGGGAGGTGGTGAAGTAGGTGGACATTCGGCTGTTGGGGTCAGAATATAAAACGGGGAGAGCAGGGTGGCAAGTACATGACTAGGCTGGTAGATGGCGAGAAGGGCGAGAGGGAACCAAGCGGCTGCTCACCGGAATAGATAGCACTCAATAAACAACCACGGCCCATCCAGCCAGGTCAAGTTCCCCCGCCGAGCCAGCTCGTCGTTGTAGACCTTGACGTCGTCGAAACCATCGTCGCGGAGGGGTCTGTGTCAAGAAAAGACAACCGCCGTTGCAAAACAGTGTCAGACAACAACCAATCCCTTGGCCAACCACCCTTCTTCTTCAACCAGGGTCCAAAGCTTGCCTCGAAGGACTCGGAGGATCAACGCACGTACGTCAAGGCGCGGTTATGTTGCAGCTCGTACTTGAGCTTGGCCAGCTCGCCGAGGATCTTTTTGCCCTCGGCCTGCTTCTGCTTATCCTCGTCGCTGTTGTCGGGCAGCGAACCGACCGTGCGGTAGACATCGTCGATGGCTTGGGTCTGTGTTTGTATGGAGGGATCCGCGCGCGCGAGGAAGGGTCCTCGACCGCGGGCAGGCCGGTGTCAGCAATACTGTTTTCATATGTCTGTCCTTGAGGTGAAGAGGTCGGGAAGGAGTGGAAGGCGCAGGGACATGTTAAGCTCGGTGGGTAGGATCGGGAGGATCGGTAGTGGGGAAGCGAGGTATCAAGGCCAGAAAAGGGTGCAAACGGACAATGATGATGGGCCAGCGCTCGCGCGAGGTCGAGTACGCGAAGGAGGTTGGGTCGCCGGTTGAGTAGGGCGCTGCAGGAAAGAGAGGTTGTTAGTACAGGCTTTGGCGTGATTCTGGGTCCCCTTCAGCGCATACGTAGTTTGGGGTCGTGGTCCATGGTTTCTGGCGAGGCAGGTTGTTGTTTGCTTGCAAGCAGGTTAGGAAGCGAGGACGAGGTGAGGTTGGAGGTCAGGAAGCTGTTAACCTGGGAACTCGTTTTTTGGCGGGGTAATTCAAGCAGGTTGGCGGGGTAATTCAAGCAGGTTGGCGGGGATTGTCAATTGGAGACAACCTGGAAGACAAACGCAACATCAACGTGGGGTTCCGTGCTGCCGGTACTTGGGCTGGGCGTGGGGGTGCGGGGATGTCGAGATCTCTATGTCATACCATGTATGTGTCTAGCTACATTCTGGGGAGAGCTTTTTATCTTCTACGCTGCGTAGCAATCTGGTAAGTATATTCTGATATCATGGTCATATATATCATCATCATGTCATGTCCAGTCAGTCTGTGCTGGTACTTTTCATCAGCCTGCACGTGGTTTAAGTAAGCCAACAAATCCGCCCAGCCTCTGAAAACCCCTGAACTCCGATGGTATCTCAAGAACAAACAACATCATGTATATCCAACGTTCAGCCTTCAAGAATTCCTCCCCGTCACCGCCCCGACAGCCAGCACTTCCACTCTTCCCAGATACAACCTCATCATGTGCGCGACCGGGTCTCCCCACACAACTCCTCGGAGTTGCGCGTCCGTAGCCACCTGCGCAACGACGCCCTCTTTCAGCCGCTCCTCGATCGTTTTATTTTTTTTCCTCGGCGCTGCTGCACCCTTCGTCATGTCGGCACCGGAGCGCAGCACCACCACCCGTCCTGCCAGGCTCAACGAGCAGTCCGGCACGGGCCAGGTTGGGCGGGCGGGGTTTGTGACTGCTGTCGACGACGAGGACGAGCGCGGTGACTTTTGCGTTGACCCGCGCTGCTTGTGCGCCTTTTTTCCTTCAATCGATTTCTCGACCGAAGCCGGCTTCGGCGCGGGCGCGGCGTACAACTCCAACAGGCTCTTAACATATCCCTTGTCGGCACGCGTGACGGGATCGCCTTCGTTGACGAACGACAGGAAAACGCTCTTGCGCAGTTGCGGACGCCGGGACAAAGTCGCCTCGTCTGTTGGTTTGGTAAGCGGTTTCACGCTCACCGGCGGCGCGCCGAACGTGATGCAGTGCACACGCTTGAAGCACCCGGCGACAGCGGTCAATTCGCTCTCTGCCTCGGGCGAGGAGGCGAGCATGTGCGCGTAAAGCAAAGCCGCAACCGCGCCACCCGCGCTGTGACCCGTGATGAGCAGCGAATGGCTCGCCCGGCGCGGGTCTTCCTCGAGGAACTGGCGCAGGCGTTTCGCGACGGGCCCAATGGTATTCCTCGCGACGGATAGGAAACCGGAATGGCAAAGGTTGGTGGGATCGTCGAGGAATCCCGTCGGGGCAGTGGGGGTCGTGTCGAGGTTGACGGCCCAGTCCATGAAGGTGGCGGTGCCCCGAATGGCGAAGACGATGGTGTTCATGTAATCCATGGGCACCGATTTGATCACCATCGCTTTGGTGCCCGAGAACAAGCTGGCACCGACGTGGCAATCACGCTCCTCGCGGCTGGACGGAGGCTCATAGACCCGTTCTGAGTACTGAGCCGCCAGGCAGATCAGGGGGTACGTCGGGATGTACCTGTGATCGTCAGCATTCATGTCGTGCAAGCTAGGTCAAGGGTAAATGAGTGTGACATACAGCTTCAGGGGTGGCAGGTCCATGGGCAACTTCGAGTTCGCGTAGAGCTCGACCTTTCCAAAGAACCCGACGCCGCCTCCCGACGTACTTGTCTTGCTCTTCGGAGCGTCCCGTTTGTGGCTCTTCTTGCCGGACTTGGAGTGATGCGATTTCTTCTTCGCTTCTACCGCCACAACCGCCGACGACGATGGCACGAGGGAGTCCTCCGGCTGCCATGTATAAATGTCGTTCTCCCGGCCATTGAATGCTCCCGAATCAATGGCCGTCAAGACATTGTCGAACTGGTGAGAGATTTCATCCACCAGTTGATTGCCCTGACGGACAAGCTGGGCCCCGTAGTTCTGCCAGACCGGACATATGTCGTCCAGCACCTGAGGAAGCCCTTGGCAGAGATCCTTGGCCAGGTCGACGGCGGTTCCGAGATTGAAACTCCCGGAGGGCTGGGGCTGGACGGCGGGCGCATCGGAGAGATATGGTGGCGGCGGAGGAGGCCCCAGGTAGTAGTGATTCTGATTCACAATGATAGGAGGAAGTGGTCCGGACTGGTGGTATGGCAGCGGAGCTGGACCTCCTCCGCTCCAGCGCGGCGGTGCAGTGAGCAGGCCAGCCGGCTGGAACGGAAGAGCCTGTTGGAGCGGACTGCCAGGCTGCCAGGTCTGAGAAGATTGATTTGGCGGTGTGGACTTGGAATTGGTGGGCTGTTTGCGATCTTTCGACTGCTGCCCCGGCGACTTCTTCACCTTCTTGTATCTGACGAAGAAAGCCATGCCGGAGGCAGAAATCGCGGGTGAAGCATCGGCGATGATGAGACGACTTGGTATCGCAGAGACTTGACGAAAGCAGGACCGCACAGGGAGGGACACGGATGGGTTGGGCTCTTGATAAGTGGCAATCCCGAAGAGGGGGGCCACGGCGGAAGAGGAAAAGCCGTCCAGGGCAACAGGGACGTCTAAGAGAAGAGGTCTTGTGACACAGACTGCCCGATCTCTTCGACGACCGGGGGGGAAAACGGCCGTGGCCCGGTGCCGGCGGGAGTACCTTGCCGGCGTTGCAGCCAAGCCACAATTGCATCCATGTCAACATGCCCCTGTGAGCTCCCATTTGCCCAAAGACAGCTGCATCGCGCCCACGAGCCGCGAATCACGATCGACGGTGGCGGTCTTGCAGCGAGGCAGACCAGTAACAAGCTCCCGGGCCCGGCTGCTAGTCAGGACCCGATAACCTCGTCACCTCCACTCCTCCAGAACCACCCCATCGTAGGCGCCAGGCGTGTGCAGGGCGGGCGGGGAATTGGTTGGGCATTCGACGAGGGGTACAGAGGACGGAGCAGCCAGAGACCTGTGCTGTCCCCTCATGTTCAAGGAACAAGCTGCAGAAGCTCGCATGCAGAGTGCCGGCTGGCCAGTAACGGTGCGCGGGGGCCTGCATGGTGTTCCGCGGACACGGTGAAATGGTTGGAGGACTCGACGCGATATGCCATTCCCACAGATGCTGTGACGCGTTTCATCGCACGAGAGGTCGCCCTGAAGTCTCCATGTCGGAGCGTCGAGGGACGGGGCCGAGGACTCGACACGTTCCTGGGCAGAGCGGCCAGTGGGACATAAAGGGCGTAGGACCCGGCCCGAGGCTATTGAGAATGGAGACGAGGGGAGACGAGGGGAGACGGCGGTCTACCGTGAGTGGTCTGGCTCAGAGAAAAAGCGAGGCGAGCGGGAGGTGCCGCTACAACTTCATGATTCAACCACAATGGATGATGAAGAGTCGCGGAGTCAAGCGTCTGGTCCCAGCGACCCCGGATGAATTACAAATTCCGGATGCTTCATTGGGTACAGGACGGGCCACATCAGCACTGCAGCCAAGAGGTATGTTCGAGAATGATGCAGAATGACGATGCCTTACAGTTTTGAGGGGAAGGGGAATGGCGGTGATGGCGGGGAACCTAAGATGAACGTTCGGTGCATGGCGGCCCGGGGATGGACGGACACCCGACCTCAGACATCTTTCAGTCTGGGGACCCGACGGTGAGGGGTCCACAGGGTGAGGTGTTCGGGTGTCCAGGCGGGGCGAGCCTGACGATGCTGTTTTTTTTTGGCTGCCCAACTCCACTGCGGATGTTCCGCTGGCACTGAAGGCCGTCCGCCTTGGCGCTCCTGGACTGCCGAAAATGCCCCAGAAACTCGCGGCCTGGTTCCGGCGGGGGCCTCCCGTGGGGCCTGAAACCAAGAACGGGCGAGCAGATTGGATCCATCCAATTGCGTCAGGTCCATCCCGCCCTATCACCTGCACCTATCAACATCCAACATCGCAACCACGGCATTCCGCCTCATGCAAACCACCGCCGGCAGCTCGCCTGCCACTCCGCCAAAGACGTCACCTGGTCTCCAGAGAGTCGAGAACTGAGCTGCATCTCCGGACTGGCTCCGCTATGCAGCTGCAGATGCCATGGACTTTGTATGTTCCGAGCTGTCCCATCGCCTTCTCCCATCATCACGAGGGTCAACACCATGAGCCCGTCCAACTGACGCCCATCTCCATCAGTGGTCACGCCTCCTAGCCCACACGCCGCTATCGTCGGCCAACTCCCGTAAGGACTTTGCCAAAGATCCTGCCCGCCGCCTGCACCGCTTCGAGAAAGAGTACAGCCAGCTCCTGGTGAGCCCCCATGCCTTGACTCCTCTCTCCTGAACCTCCCCTCCCTGACTCTCTCCTAGCACGCATGGCGCACCTCGTCCAGCCTCGCAAACGACCAGGCAGCCGCAGAGTTTGTCGAGATCCGCCTACAAGAGCTCACAAACCTCCTCAATGATGAATCCCGCCGTCCCCTTCCCCATCCGTGCATCTCCTTCGCCGCCGCCAAACAGGTCTACATCCCTGTGGCCAAGATCGCCTTGAGCTCCGCCAACGAATGGATCGTCAAAGAGGCCGTTCTCTTCTTTGCGAGTCTTGTCGAGAGTGAGGAGGAAGCCTTTGTTGAGAATGACGCCTTCGCCACCAGCCTGACCAACCTCTTGGTGCGCATCACGGGCCCGAACGGCCTCCGCCTGAGCGCCGACACGGAGAGCCGCGTCGTCGAGCTCGCCTTCAACATCACCACCAAGATCCGCCTCGACCCCAACATCCTGACCGCCTGGTTCAAGACGCGCCAGGATGCCCGTCCAGACCCGCGGCAGCTCGACCACCGCGAGAAGTTTGCCGGCAGGACCCAGAAGCAGGACTTCCCCCTCTTCTACCTGCTGATGGACTTCATCCACCACGAGGGTAAGGTCGGAGACTTTGCTCGTACCGGCCTGCTTTACTTGATCGAGGCCGCTTCGAGCTCGGTTCTCCTTGAGCAATGGATCGTCGAGAGCGACCTGTCTACCCTGATGGCGACGGGCTTGGGCGCCCTCTACAGCCAGCTGAGCCGCAAGCTCGTGATTGACCACCCTCCGCACGAGTTACCGCCGATCCTGGCCTTCTCGGACTACCAACACCCCAAATCCAATTACGATGTGGTCAGCTCTTGTTCGCAAGACTTCCAGTCCCACCTTGACACCTTCCTGTCCCATCTGCTCTTTTGGCAGGACGTCTTGAATCACTGTCGGTCGGTCGAGGTCAAGTCGACCTTGTTGGAGCACTTCCAGGTCATCTTTCTGCAGCAGTTACTGTACCCTTCCCTGCTCGAATCGTCCGATGTCGATGGTGGTTCGTCCGTGGCTGTCCTGACTTATCTGCGCCGCATCCTCGAATCCCTGGACCACCCCGACATGGTCAACCTGATCCTCCACTATCTCCTGGGTCTCCCTGACATTGTTGCTGCCCCTGCTGCCCCTGCCGACCCTGGTGACGTCGTAAGCGCCGCACGGAAGCGTAAATCCATGGACCTGGCTACCATGATGGCTTCCAAGGGAGAAACCGCCGCCGACCCGCTGCTCTTCAACCTGGTCGACTTGATCCTCTCCTGCCTCCGTTCCCAAAATGAGCAGACCGTCTACGTCACCCTGCAGCTCGTGTCGGTGATCCTCAAGAGGCACCACCGATATGCCGTCATCACTCTCCTGTACACGGAGGGCGTGTTTGGCGACTCCTATCACCGCACCCTAGGCGCGCACCAGCAAGAAATCGAGTATCTCATGACTCTGGCCGGCAACATCGGTGGCGAGGACAACTTTGACGAGGTCTATGATAACGTACTCAAGGACACGTTGGTGCGTCTAGAGAACCACCCATGCTCCGTCAAGCTGGTCTTGCCCAAGACCTCGACGCTTCAACACAAGCTCCCTCCGGGCCACGACTCCCATCCCGGCACCCCGAGAGATGTGCGGTCTCACACGCTCAACCCGAGCGATCCGCTGCTCAACATCATCCTGGACCGCCTCGAGACTTTCTTCCTCAATCCTGTGGACACCAACCTGGCGCTGACCGAGGCCATCTTTGACCTCGCTGCCTGCGGTTACATGCATCTCGAAGGCTGGTTTTTGCGCAGCCCGATGAACTACGTCTACGAGGAGGACGACAATAGCCCGCCACTGCCCGATCCGCCCCTGGATCCCGAGTCCGAGGAGTATGCCGAGTACAAACGTTTGCAGTCCATGCAAGAAGCCCGGCGGCGCCCGAGATGGGTGCACTCGAGTTTGCCGCGTTTCCTCAGGATTCTCCAAATGCTATGCGATCAGGTGGCTGCCTACCGGGAGACGATCCCTCGCTTCAACGATCTGCTCCAGCAACGACGCGAGGCGTTCCAAATTGCCGAATCCGCGACTCAGCCACTGCCGTACCACACCACGCGCACGGTTACTCCCTCTCAATCTTCATCCGCCATACCCGCCACATCCGGGCTTGACCGGACCCCTTTCTCTGACGACTCCCGTCCGACGACTTCCCGAGAGCGGCCGTCGACATTGGAGGGTTTCGCCCAGCGCATCCTCTCTGAACTCAGCGCCACTCCGTCCCGCACCGGCAGCCCGCTAAGTCGTAAGGAAGGGCGGCGCGCTACGGGTCCTCAAGACTCTCCTCTTCGACCAGGGCGCTCCGTTTCCTCGAGCACACCCTCTCCAGCGCCGCCTAGCGTGATGCCGGGATCCTGGGACGTCACAAACCGTCCTCTCCCGCCGGCGCCAATGCCGGGCGAGGATATTGTGGCAAGCCAAGCGAGAGCGTTCCAGGCGATTGATCAAAGTATACTAGCACGACGCGTTGGTCTTCCCAAACTCGCCAAGGGAGGTTCGGAGGAGAGCGATGGAGATGTGTTTGGGAGGCAGCGGACTGCGGGAGGAGTGTCGTCGCAGGACGAGGAGGAAGCGAAGGCCGAAGAGGAGGCCAAAGCCGAAGAAGGCGGCGGTGAGGACGCGCTTTTGGCTCCGTCGGATGGGGAAGATGACGAGGAGCAGGATGATGGTGGTGATGGTCGGGGCGGCACGGGAGGAGGGGGAGAGGAGGACTCAAGAACGCCAAATGCTCTGTCGGCGGCTACGGCCGACAAGGAAAAGACGGACGCCTCGGTGTCGCACATCTTGACCAACACGATCGTCCTGCAGGCATTTTTGTTTGAGCTGGCCAGCCTGGTGCAGGTGAGGGCCGGGCTGTTTGATGAGGTGCGGTTTGCCTAGGCGGCTGCAGACACAGACGCAAGCGTAACGAAGTGTATTGGAGAAGCACAAGCTACCAAGAGTTGGTCCCCGCCCCGGCAGGAATATCTAGTCGTACCACGGGAGGAGCCGCAGGAGGTTGAGAAAGCCGAGGAGCTCCAGACGTTGGAGAAAACTAAGGAGTTGGCCATGATGGGCCTCAGGCACAGGGGCCGCATCACGCCAGAAGACTGGCTTGGGCCAACCTTTGAATCAAATGACTTGTTGCAGGGACTTTTTTCGACGTTGGGCAGCAGCGGCGGTGAGTGAATGAATGGTGCAGACCTGTTTCTGGAATTGTGGTTACGTGGTGGAGGGTGGAGGAGATGGAACATGAACACAGTGGTGCATACATGATGCATTGCTCTGGTGTTTTGGCCTGGGGGATGTTTTGGCAAGGGTTATGTTGTATAGGAGGTATGAATATTCATTCATTTCACATGAGAAATTCATCATTCAGAGTGAGAAGCACCTCGTAGTTATTAACTATGTACATACTTACGGAGTACTCGTACACTACACCGCAAGGCACAGTCGAGGAAAAGATGCCGGGAAGTTATCCGTACCCGACGCGTTCAGAAGTTCGTCCCGCCATTTTGGACGGATGCTCCTCGGCGACGTTCGTGTCCGCACCGCTGGGTCGATGCGGCCCGAAGTCGATGATGTCAAATGATGTCAATTTCCCAGATTCCCCCGCTCTCAACCCCGACACAACGCAGCACACCCGACACACACACGCACACCGGCTGCCGAACCCCGTGCGTGCACTGCAGCCGTCTGCAGCTCGTCCCGGGCCTGCTTCTAGAAATCCCCCAAGATTCGCCCTTTTTCCGGTTGCATCCCGAGCATTTCACTTGACCGGTGCCACCGAGTCACCCACACCAGGACGCCGATCCCTGTCTGAGCCGAGCAGCCGGAGCAGTTTGACCGAGAGCGATGCGAAACGAGGCCGTGGCATTGAACCAAAAATTTCTCCGCCTTGGTCGGTTTCTAGCGTGCTCCGTGGAGCCTCTCCCTTTTGTTGGTTGGCCGCCGTCGCCGCCGTTGCCGTCACTGTCGATCAGGTGAGACAGACAGCGGGACAATATTAGTTGGGTAAACGTCACACAAACTTCGACGGATTGCTGGGACTCGATGGATGAATGAAGGGAAGGCAACACAATGCGGGTTTTTGTTATGCAAGCTTTTTGTTTCCCACTCGCCGACGCTGCCCCGACAGTGGTCGACGGTGGGCCTCATGGCGGGGAGAACGGAGAAGCCAAGGCAGAGAAGAACCAAGTGAACAAGAAAGGTTGGGGGCCACTGACGCAACCATGTGCTAGCCGTCGGCTAACGGCCGCCACTGACGCTGCGGCACTCATCAACATTTCCGCTTGAGGGCTGGCGGTTCTCTCGGCCATGCCAGAGCATCCAATGCACGACGCGCTGATGGGCCACGCCAAGGGACACCAAGGAAGCAAAGCGCCTTGGCGCCCAAGTTTGCGGTGTCTCTGTTGGGCAGACTGCGGGTGCGGTGAAGCAGCACCTGCTGGGGGGGTCGCGCTTTTTCAGGGGCAAAACAGAAGACAGTGAGGATCCGGGAGATGAGACGCAAGGCTCCGTCCCGCTTGAATGGACGGTCGCGTGCCGGGCTAACTAGCGTTGGGCTGCGTACTTTAGGTCTTGGCTGATGAAATAGGAGTGGTATCGGGCTGGGCAGGACGGGGCAGAATGTGACGAAGTCTTTTCGTTAAAAATGCAACGCGCCGCCACCGCGCCGGTCCCCCCCGCGGCTTTCGCTCCCTTCCCTCCCCCCCCCTTTGGCATTTACGGACTGGGTTTTGTTGGACGAGACCGGGTTTCTATCATTGCCGTCCCGGACCGGCATCAGGAAAACTTACGGAGTTACTACGGCCTGAGAACTCTGCAGATATTTGGCGTGGGACTGACTGGCTTCTCCCGCGCCGCGCACAAGGTCCAAGGCGGATTGCTTACTTTCGGGGCAGACGGGGCTGAATGAAAGTTGGATCCGCTGGTTTCGGCCCATATTTCGTCTGTATGGTTTCGGGGTTGGGATCACACACATCATCCTCCTGAGGGCGCCAACCTGGACCTTGCGATGCTCATGGCACACTTCGACGCGCGGCGATAAACTCGACGACACGACGTCCCAGACCACGGGGGACGCAGGAACAACATCCAACAACCAACAACAGCCGCCACGCAAAAAGCCAGGGAGACGACGGGTGCTGCTGCACCCCGGCAGAACCGCCAGCCTTTCGCACCACCACCACCACCACCACCACCATCACCACTACCACCACCACCACCATGGCGAGGCTCTCTCGCGCCCTGCTGGCGGCTGCCGCCGTAGCCGCCAATGTCTCAGCGCAACAGCAACAACAAGCACAAGAACAGCTCCCCGAGGGATTGCACGGCCTCATGGTGGCCGCCGGCAAGGAGTATTTCGGCACGGCGACCGATGTCAACAACATCGAGGACGAGGACTATCAGTCCATCCTCCAGTACCAGGGCGAGTTCGGCATGGTGACGCCCGAGAACTCGCAAAAGTGGGAGTTTACTCAACCTCGTCGGGACGAGTTCGTCTACACCAACGCCGACAAGGTCGTTGGGAGGGCAGAAGAGATTGGGCAATTAGTACGATGCCACGCCTTGACATGGCATTCTCAATTGCCGATGTTTGGTATGTACTCCCCTCCGCAATTTCAAAGCCATCATCGGCGATGTGTTCCACGCCTTTACTGACATGGAGTTTTCTTCTCCCCCTCCTTCCAGTCTCAACCACGCAATGGAATGCTTCCACTCTCGCCTCTTTCCTAACCACCCACATCGACAACGTCGTGACCCACTTCGCCGGGCAGTGCTACGCCTGGGACGTGGTCAACGAGGCGTTAAACGAAGACGGGTCCTATCGAAACTCTACCTTTTACCAATACCTGGGCGAGGAGTACATCACGCTCTCCTTCGAGGCGGCCGCCAAAGCCGACCCGGCCGCCAAGCTCTACTATAACGACTTCAACCTCGAAACCTCCCCGAAAAAGGCTGCCGGTGCCGAGCGCATCGTCCGTCTCGTCCAGGAGGCCGGCGCGCGCATCGACGGCGTCGGCTTCCAGGCCCACCTCGTCGTGGGCCAAACCCCGCCGCGCAAGAACCTCACCGCCCTCCTCTCGCGCTTCGCCAGCCTCGGCGTTGAGGTGGCCTACACGGAGCTCGACATTGCTCACGAGTTCCCCAAAAACAGCTCCAACCGGATCCCGGACGCCGCGGCGCTCGAGCAGCAAGCCGAAGACTACGTCGCCGTCGTTGGCTCGTGCCTGGACGAGCCCAAATGCGTCGGCGTCACGGTCTGGCAGTTCACCGACGAGTACAGCTGGGTCCCGGACGCGTTTGAAGGCCGCGACCAGGCGTGCTTGTGGACGCGCGACTACAAGAAGAAGCCGGCCTACGACGCCGTGTCCAAGCTGCTGCGCGAAGCGGCAGCTAACAACACGGGCGTGAACACCAACTCGACCGAGGATATCTTGGAGCCGATACCCTCCAATGGGGCAGCGGCGGCAGCGGCGGCAGCGGGCGGTTGGGTGGGCAGGGTTGCTCTGGGAGCGGCCTTGGTTGTGGGGATGGCTTTGCTTTAATCCTAGTTACCTACCTACCTACCCATAAAGCCTGAGGATACATGCCTTACCTTAACCTACCTTACCTCATATACAATGATACCCATTTCTTTGGGGGTCGGCGGCAGCGGCGGCGGGGAGAGAGCATTCGGAGATTTCTGTACTGATACGTTTTTCAGGGGTTTTCTTTTTCTTTTTTTTCCTTTGGTCATCATATCATCTTTTCATCATGGTTTGGATGCATTCCATACGTGATATCATCAATTGCCATAGATAGAATACACAACACAGATACGGCCGGGCCAGGCCGATATTCATGATTCCCCCATCAAGCAAATCCCTTGAAAACATGCACATTCCAACCTTCTGCATATGCAATGCGACTTTCCCACGCCTGCCGTACCTATCCTACCACTCAAGCACCACCACCACCACCACCACCCTGCATCTGCATCGCTTCCACTACGCGGGGAGCACACCCTGCGGGAAGTGGAACAAATCCTCGGGATCAACCGCCTTCTTGATGGCCTGCAGCTTGGGCAGGTGCCTGCCCCAATAATTCACCTGCGCCTCGTCCTGGCTGAGCCGGTGGTTCGGGTAATTGATGTACATGCCCCAATCGTCCCTGCTCAAGCCGTGCGTGATGTTGTTGACGAGGTCGCTCATGAGCTCGTGCCCGTCGGCCGGGAAGGCGTGGCCGTCGTCGACGCGGTCGTAGAGTAGGAACAGGAAGAGCGCATCGCGGTACGCGTACGCCGTGTAGTCGCGGTCCGGCTTGGAGACGGCCGACGTTTTGCCACCGTGGAAGTCGATCTGCACGTACCAGTCGCGCGGGCTGGCTTTGGCCTGCCGGAACCAGTAGCTGACGAAGGTCTGGAGCTTGTCGTCGCTCAGGGCTTTGGTGTAGAGGCTGGTGGAGAAGAAGGTGTCGTGCTATGGGAGCTCGGTTAGTTGGTGTTTGCTTCAGAGAAACCGATAGACTCGGAACTCACATCTTCATGGCCGTGCTGCTGATCAATGTTGGTCATGCCGCCGAAATGCCTCGCCTGATCGACCCAGTTGCCCTCCCTTGCCATGGCGAGCACGGCGCCCGTCGCCTTGAGGAGCGGCGCCAACGCCTCCTGCAAACCCGCACGGTTCCCGTGGTACAAGCCCTCAAAGTTGACGAAGCGCTTGGCGATGAACAGGCGCATGTTGAGCTCGGGCGCCATGGTGTCAGCGAACTCCTGGGCCGCCTTGAGCCCCGCGAACGCGCGCTCCTCCGTTGGCCACTGCACCGACGCCACGAAGAAGGTGACGGTCTCGGGCACCTCAAACGTCTTGAAGCGGAACTCGGTCACGACGCCCATAGATCCGCCGGCGCCGCGCAGCGCCCAAAACAGGTCCGGGTTTTCCGTCTCGGAGCAGTTGACAAACGTCGAGTTGGCCAACAGGACGGTCGCGCCGACCAGCCAGTCCGAGGCGAGACCGCGCGTGTGCGAGCTCATGCCGAAGCCGCCGTGCAGGACGTGGCCGCCGGCTCCGACGCTAGACGGCGGTCAGTCATGGTCTGTCGGGAGCACCATTACCAGACAAAGAAGTCTCCAACCAAGGAAGGGGCAAGAAACAAAACTCACCCAGGACACGTCCCATGGCTAATAGCCCTCTTCCCCTGGTTATACACCTCCCAGGCAAAATGCCCCAACCTCGTGCCGCCCTGGGCCGTCGCGATGCCCGTCTCCGGGTCCAGCACCACCTTGTTGAACCGCGACATCTCAATCACCAAATGCCCGTCCTCCCCGCCGAGTCCGAAATTGGCATAGCTGTGCCCGCCGCACTTGGGCGTCGCCTTAAACCCTAGCTCGCGCGCGCACGTCACGGCGTCCCGGATGTGCTCGGCCGTGGTGACGGCCGCAACGGCCGCGGGAGTGTAGTTGAGCGCCAGGTTAAAGCCCGTGGCGTCGAGCTTGTACTCGGCCGAGCCGACTTCATCGACGGGCACCCCGGCCGCGGTGAGGCAGTCGAGGAGCGCCGCGGTCCGGTCAGCCGAGAGCGGAGAGGCGGCGGTGGCGCCCAGGAGGGCGAGGAGAGGCGCGATGTGGCGCATGAGGTGGGTTGGATTACTTGGACAACACCGTGGCGTGATGCGGGCGGGATGGTGTTTCGAAGCTTGTTTTACCCCGTGGGGAAGATCTCCGCGGGAACCGCTGTGTCTCAGATCTGGGGAAGCGTCTGGAAAAAACCCGCTGGGTCCGCCAGATCTAGATATATGCAGCAGGGCCCGATGTTGGGGTCAACCTCCGGAAAGCTCCTAGCCAGTGACTGCGAAACAGCAGAGACGATGGGTATCGACGGATGGCGCCATCCACAAAATTGGATCGTATGGCGCTCTGTTCATGGTTATATGGCGTCTGTCTCCCGTGATCCCTCGCTCGGAGGGAGCAGAGCCATGGATCGGATCACTGAGTGTTTTGCCGGCCGTGGAGTAGATTAAGGAAGGCTGATTCTGAGAGCGATGGTCGGGACGGACGTCCCGGAAAACCAATGGGCCGTCATTGCTGTCTGTATGCTCTTCATGGGAGAGACGGGAGGCTGAGGAAATGCGGAGGATCAATCCCGCTCTGGAAGCGCGTGTATGGGTCCGCGCGGGTTGTGTCCAAGTCAAAACGATCAGGCCACCGATATGCGGACGGAGAGCCAGAGGCGAGGAAATATGTCTAGCGGCGGCGGTAATGGCGCTCTCCGACAGCCTGCCGGGAGGTATATTGATGTGGGACTGTAACGGCCTTGAGGTGGTCAGCATGGTAATAAAACTCGGGCGAGATCCGGGTTCCAGTAATAGAGCATGGCATGGAATGTTTGGAAAACTTTATTTGCGACAACTTACACAGAAGGAATCCTAGGTACTGAGGTAGTCTCGCCTAGGCGTGCTTGTCCACGTCAGGAGGCGACAAATTGCGTCTACTGCTTCATAGTGGTCCGATTTCAATCGCGCTTGTCGTCTCGACTGGCGGCTCGATATTATCCGGCAATCATGTTGGAGATGCTCATCCTATGCCACTTTGCGCATGTGCACTCGCTCGGCCATTTTTCTTTTGCGGCATGGGCAGACAGCAGACATGTTTGTAGATTGCCATTCCTGACACGGCTTTTTCTTGTCATAAGTTCTGCCCTCGGCATGGCCTGAGTGATGTTTATCCTTTTCCAAGGCTAGAGGAAACACCATCTTGTTGGGAGAGACCAACAGGTCGGTAGGTCCCGAATGTGGGGGCGGCAACGGTCGAAGCCTTACGAGGCTATATATCGGACTGCCGGTTCAAAAGGTTACAGGCGGATTTATCCAGGTCCCTCATATCGTACTACGAGGCGGAGCAATCCGTCGGCTTTGCGTTCCGAAACTTGGGGCCTCAGAAAGGCTTCAGGATCTCCGAGTTCATGATTTTTGCATGAAGCCTTCACCTCATGTCGTCCTTCGGACCTGGGTTTCCACTTCACTGGGATTCTTTCTCTTGAGCAATGCGAGACTGGCCATCTCAAGTGTAAACCGAAGATGCAGGAGACGGTGGTAAATGCACCACCGGATCAGGCGGGTTCTTGGGACTGGTTCCCTGGAACAGCGCATCCCAATGTGGTTGATACAGAGATTCGTTCTGAGGGGTGTGCAACCACAGCATGCTTTGGAGATGACCGAGGACATCTTCCCAGGCATTCAGCCGTAACGACACCGCGGTGTTATTTGCCATGTTCCGAATCCAGGGGTATAGAGGAGAGCCGGGCGACGCGGCCATTCCCACGGCGACAAGCCAAAGACACAGCGACCCATGGACGGATGCTGGATTGAGCTGCTTCAGATGGCCTGTGAAGCGATCGAGGATGCGGTTAAAGATTACGGCATGAGAGAAATATGTATGCCCCTGGAGCATGAACATGAAAAGGATGATTCCATAGCGGATAGCTTCCGGCAGGGGGTCTGACATGTCTTCGTCGGCCTCGGAGCTGGTGAGCAGGAGACGGTGGATGACGAAGCAGGTGAGGTCATGCAGACGCGTGCCTGTGAGAGGCGTTTGGGCGGCCCGTCGAAAGACACCGCGCAGGCGGAGGAGAGTATTGGCAGGTTCGCGATTGCAGTCCAGATTGCCAGGTAGGCCAGACGAGGAGTCAAGGAGCGGATTTGGTGGTGTGGACAGCCACTCAGGAATGGGAGGTATCCCGGAGCCCGTTCCTGTGTCGTCCTGAGCCTCGAATTGGGGGTGGCCCATGACGAGCATAGACACCCTCGAAGCATGCCAGTTAGTCTTGGAGACAGGCTTGAGTTAGTTGGCACGAATCTCTTACCAGCTGACCATCCTCGCCGTCAAGGGACTGGTCTGGCGGACTTGGTTGATGCCTCCGCGCATCTCGACGAGCTTCTTGGCCCCGTTGACATGCATCTCGGCGACTTTGGTGTTCCCCTTACCGAACTGCTCGGGAGACTGTCAGGGGTGTCCTGATGTTAACATGAAAAAAGAGGGATTCCTACTTCGATTGCTGCCAGGGTGATGACCGAGTTCATGGTCCCGTCTTGGACAGCCAGGGTGGCGTTTTCCACCTTGCGTCTTAACAGGGCGACCGAGTCGGCCATGAGAAGCTCGGAGGTGTGGAAGCCCTTCCGAGCATGCATTTCCTCATCAAGGCACGCCGTCTGCAGCGAGACGTTGAACAGGGCGGGATCCCCCAGGGCCTGAGGCCACCATGACACCAGAAAAGGGTTTGTGGTGGCGTCCAGGTCTAGCGGATAGTACTGGAAGGCGATTTTGTGCAAGACTGTTTGAGAGTCAGCTTGACTTGTTTACTCTCTGAGATCTGAGAGAGAGGACTGGCACGGCGCAGGTACGCACAGCTGTGAATCAGGCGCTGGACGTGGTCTCGGGGCAACCTCGTCGGAGGGTACGACTCAAAGGGATCGACGGATGCGAACCTGTAGAAGCCGGTCAGGGCATACGAATGGGGCACGATGGTCCCATGGTGGAGGACGCCGTTGGTTGGGGCCACGAGTGCCGTCAGGGGCTCGTTGGCATAGACACATTGGACGTTGCGCTTGATGCAGCGCGAGCAGCGAGGGGTGAGGAGGTCACAGCTGTGCTTTGAACGCGCACAAGCAGAGCAGGAACGTCGTAGAGTGTGGCGCATGGAGAGTGTGGCTTGGTAGGTGAACTATCGGGTTCCCTTCGTCGTTGGGATTTGGCGGAGACTGTTTGGCCAGCTTGGTGATATGTGATGAGATGGATCGTCGGTGTCAAGGGAGCTCGCGGAATGGTTGGTTAAGAAGCTGACGTAAGAAGAAGACACTGCTCCAAGATGAGCTCTGCAAACGAATCGCGGGGTAGTTAGGTGATTTTTGGTTGTGTTGGATCTAGCATTCAAGGATTCCAATGTTCCTTCACAACCAGACGTTAGGTGAGCAAGCAAGCATGTGGAGGCGGGATGTGAGGGATGAGATGGGGCTTCAGCAGTGACGTCTGCTCTCTGAGCTCATCACAGCGGTCCCCTGTGCTGCATTCCGCTGCAAGGTCCCAGGTGCCGACGCCTGAGGCCTCTGAACACCCACAAATGCAGTGCGGCGCTGCTACCCAACACCAGGACAACTAACTGGATCAGGACTAGTCTCCGCCGCGATATTATGTACAGCACAAGAACACGATCACTGTATCTGGGGCAGCGGACGACGGTGAGGAGACCATTCAACTCGATGGAGGTTGGGTATGTCAAGACGGACCGTTGTGAGGATCAAGAATATATAATAGATGAATATCCCTATGCAATCCTACATATAAGAACCGCTTTTAATGACCTGCTTCATATATATACAATCCATCCTATTTACCACCTTTCCCCGTCCTCACCACCTGAGTCTCCGTGACATACTGCCCATCACCAACATAATTCCACCGTGTAAAGTAGGCATCGGGCGTCCCCTTCGGACAGTCAAGACCGCTTCCGGCGCCGTTGCATGTGGCATACACACCCAGCAGCGTTCCCACAAACGATCCGCTGCCGCCGCTCAGGAGCTCCGCCGATGCCCGGCACAACTCGATCCGGCTCGCCCGGTCGCCGGGCCGGAGCGCCGAAAAGATGTACTCGCTCGGCTTCTCCATGGTGATCTCGAGCCGCACCGACTCAGCCCGGCCCCACGACTTCGGGACCGCCCGCGTCGTCACCGCGCCGGACGCGTTGAACCTCAGCTTGAGCTCGCCCTCCAGGCGCACGAGGCCGAGGTGGATGTTGGCCAACTGCGTCAGGAACGCCACGACGCCCGCCTCCTGGCCGTCCTCGCGCGGCGAGAAGGACAGGTCGACGCCGAACCGGAACACGCTATGCGTCTGGCGCCTGGCGATGAACGAGATGGCCCTGGCCGCGGGTTCGGGCCCGCCCGGCGCTCCGGCGAGGTTGTTCCGGTTCAGCCGCACGCGCAGGCCCTTGCCCCGGACGGCCTCGATGTGTCCCGGCCGCGGCAAGCGCCAGTACACCAGGTGTTTGGGCAGCTTCCCGTCTTTGAAGTCGTAGTCGTCCGGGTCCTCGTTGAACGGCCCATCCCCTGGCACGTCCCTCGACCGCGGCGGCAGCGGCCACCCTTCCATGACGCCCTTCACGGGCTGCAGGATCGGCCACTCGCCCTCCCGCCATGTCACCGGGAACAGCACCGTCTCGCGGCCCATTGGGTACGACTTATACGCCGGCCCGGACCGGGTGGCCAAGCACATGCCCCACCAGTTGCCGTTGGCATCCTGGAAGAGGTCGCCGTGCCCGACCGTCTGGAAGTACTCGTTGGTGCCGCGGTTTGTCAGGATCGGGTTCTTTTCGTAGGCCTCGTACGGTCCGTAAATGTTCCGCGCGCGCGCGATGGTGATGGCGTGATCCTCGGCCGTGCCGCCCTCGGCGATCATCAGGTAGTACCACCCGTCGCGCTTGTAAATGTGCGGGCCCTCGGGCCAGACGCCGCCGGTGCCGTTCCACAGCTCGACCGCGGGCGTCAGCGCGCCCGTCTCGATGTCCATTTCCTGCAGGATGATGCCCTGGGTCGCGACGTAGACCTTGCCATCGTCGTCCCAGAAGAGGTCCGGGTCGATCTTTTCGGCGTGGAAAAACACGGGATCGCTCCACGCCTCCTCGCTAAACGGGTCCGTTGTCTTGAACAAGACACCGGCCTCTTTGCCCTCCACGCCCAGGTACTCGCAGATGACGTAGAACACGCCGTCCCGGTGCCGGAGGGTGGCGGCGAACATGCCCAGCTGCTGCTCGGTGGTCGCCCAGCTGTAGCCGGGGAGCTGGGACTCGCGGTTCCAGACGTGGCTGGCCAGGCGCCAGTTGATCAGGTCGCGAGAAGCGTAGACGGGGAGGCCGGGGAAGGAGATGAAGGTGGACGTGACGCAGTAGAAGAGGCCCGAGACGTGGACGCAGGAAGGGTCCGAATGCCAGCCGGGGAGGACGGGGTTGTAGAAGGCCGAGTTGCGAGGGGTGGGAGGGGCAGGTGGAGCGGCGGCGGCCATGGTGATGCCCTGGAGGAGGGCCAGGCCCGAGGAGATGAGCTGGGCTAGGGGCTTCATCCTGATGATGATGGCCTCTCCTGAGTGATGGTGTGGGGGTTGGCCGGCTCTGTTGAGGCCCGCGAGCTTGCAGGTGAGGGACCAGGCCGTCGAGGGAAGGTTGTCTAGGCCCTGGACTTTCATATGTTTTTGCAAAGCCCAGAGCTACTGTTCCGACCCATCATCCCGGGTTGTGCGCAGTCGGTCTGTCCGTCCATGCCCCTCTCACCGGCATGAAGACTAGCGGCACACCGGGAGAATTGACGGTAGCGCGCGCAAGTCCATTAAGCCCTCCAATCGGAGCCGCGACGGTGTCCGGGGAGGATGTACGTATCCTACGCCTACCGGGCCGGATATGTCTCTTGGTGAGAGTAGGTAGTAGTCTTCGGAGTTCGCTTGGTGATGCTACCTCGCTCCTCTCTATCCCCTTGCAGCGGCATGGTCCGTCCCGCTGGTTGGGGCGCTTCTACAAAGCGAGTCCAGGTCAAGTAGAAATACCCGTCCAGCTCGCCAACTTGCATCA
Source organism: Mycothermus thermophilus (assembly GCF_041956435.1). NCBI lineage: Eukaryota > Fungi > Ascomycota > Sordariomycetes > Sordariales > Chaetomiaceae > Mycothermus > Mycothermus thermophilus. Next base: position 1,855,788 of record NW_027191431.1, on the reverse strand, counting down.
AGGTTTCCAGGTTGTGTCATGGCGACTGTTTACAGATGGCGATACTCTGTTTGTGCTGTACTTTGTAGTAGTTACTCACGTACTGCTGGAACCAGCCGCAGCTTACACGACAAAGACCATGTCGCGGGGGAAGAGAATTAACACTTCGACCAACAATTACTTCCTAGACTGGAGTTTGAATCACGATCAACTACTACCCCCAGAGGAAATAGTTCGTAGAACAAAAAAAACCACGCAAGTCTTCAGACAGAGGTTTGGAAGTTTGTTCACACAGGTGCTGCGATAGTTCTTGTCTATTTGAGCACACAAACTTTGACATTCCACCAGAGCGAAGTCACTTTGGCGGAGTGGTTAACGCGCTGCCCTGCTATTCCCCACCGGAAAGCAAGTAAGGCAGTTCCTTCGGGAGCGTAGGTTCGAATCCTACAGGTGACGTTCTCTTTTGCCTTTTGTTAACACTATGCTTTTTGAGCACTGCTAGGCATTTCTTGTCATTTTTGGAATCGCAACAGACCCTGTCGATTGCTGAAGCCTGAATGTAGTTCAGAAATCTGCATCTTGTCGGACGGCCAAAACTGCGATTGTAATGCCGTCCTCGTATTCCCCCTGAATGTAAACACCAAACATTTGATCACAGCTCGTCCTGCTGTGACTTGTCAGAAGCAGATAGGAATTAACCAATTAGCCGTCTAAATGAATCAAGCAAGGTATCTAAGACTTTTCCCTCTCCACCGCTCCGATCCGTCATATAAATGCATCCATTCCCAAACCCAACCACCAACTCCATACATGTTGTTGCTGTAAAATCGCCAAATCAGTCCCCTAACTCATGCAACCCCGCCAACCAGTCCCGTGTGGTATGAATAAATAAAAGGCAAAAACGTTCCTGACTCATAAGCCTCCTATGCCCCCAGTCCCTTACACCGACCGCTCGTTATTCCCCCCAACCGTGCTTGGGCTGCTCACCGACCCCTCCTCATCTTCCATGGCCTCTCGGTGCAGCAGCTTCCTGCGCGTCGCGGCTTCCTCGTCCTCATCGTCGCTCACCAGCCCTTCGAGCTCGAATTCGTTGGCATCGCGCAGGGCGTCTCTCGAACGGCCGCTGTTGGCCACACCATTGTGCGGGTGCCCGTGGACCTTGCGGGGCTGGGCGCGGTCGTAGACGTGGATCAAAGTCATAACGAAGAGGAAGAGCAGGGACGCGAGGCTGAAGAGGACAAGGATGTAGGCGACAACGTCCATGCTCGAAGCGTCCATGAATGCCATGTTTTCCTCGGTCGCGCACATGAAGAGGAAGCCGGCGGCGTAGAGGAGCTGGTAGATGGTGTTAGTCGGTTATGGATGGCAGAGGTAATGGGGGAAAACGTACATAGACGGGGATATACTGGAAGCTGTGTGTCTTGGTCTCATCGCTCTCGTCGATGCACGGCTTATCACGTAGGACGAACGCGACCTCGATGATGCGGGCCAAGCCGGCGGCCATCAAGGTGTAGCCAAACATGGTATGGGTCATGGCGCTGTACATGAGATCCTGCGGATGGGCGGACATGGCCCAGCCAGTGATCAGGATGACAAAGCCCGGGACGAAGTTGCGCTTGGGGTTGCCGTCGCGGTCCCTGCTCAACCAGACGCCCACCAACCCCGCGCTCCACCAGATGATGCCCATGGTGGTGTGCTGCCAGTCGTTCTTGACCCAGTCGGTGCCCCAGCGGTGCTCGGTGAAGGTGTTGATGCAGCCCCAGGCCGCGATCACCGCGCTGTCGAAGAACTCTTGGCTGCGACCCGTTCGGCGGAGCCACGCCTGGCCAACCAGGAGGAGGATGGTCAAGACGACGCCGTAGGCAATGAAGGCGCCGCCCATGATGAAGTGAGCCAAGCACTGGCCCAGGTGGTCATCTTGGCAGAAACCCATGGCCGTGATCCCGCCAAAGACCATCTGCACCCAGGCGTACACAGGGAACGCCTTCCCGTTGATGCTGTGGGCGAGACGGAGCGGTGGACGGATACGCGCGTGGACGCCGTGCTCGAGGTGCAGCTTGAGGTAGATGCCCAGGACGACCTGGCCGAGGAGCAGGAGGAAGAGCGGGGTTGCCGCCATGGCGTGGACGTTCTTGGGATTGAACTGCCGGCCGCCGTGCAGATGGCCGAGAGCGAAGCCGACGAGGGCGATGGCGGTGCTAAGAGCCTGTAGTGGGACATGCCATCGGTTTTTGATAATCTAATGGGTACAGAGCACAGCACGTGGTCAATCAGAATGCATCCAACATGAGTAACGGAGGTCACTTCGCACGTACCCCCAGAACCATGCCGAGCGGGAAGAGGACGCCAAAAGCGAGCATCTGCAAGAATATATGGATCCATAGTATTGTGTCCTGGGATTGTCAGCCCTGATCTTATCCCAAGTGACTCGGATCAGGTGGACGCACGATGGGATCAGGAGAGACCGTCATGCCCTCGGGAATCTTATCCATGTGGTGACCTTCATGGCCCAATACCGTGGGTAAGAACGCCGCCGCAGCGACCAACGCTGCCATGGCGGGTGAGACTCGAAGGTATGGAAGCGAGCAAGACACAGCAACGGTTCCGCGCCGAAGGGCGAGGACCGCCATGGTTGTCGTTGAACAGTTCTACGGGCGGGCAGTTCGAGGTTGTAAGTGCACCGTACTCACTGGAGGGACGGCCGGGAAGATCGATCGGTAGCGCGGGAGGCGTAACGCCTCGAGACAGGGATGATGGACTAGCGTAACGGTCACTGCAGCAGGCGAGGGCGGTGGTTTTTGGCCGTTCGCGACGTGTGTACAGTCTCTACGGGAGCAAAAAAAAGGAGGAGTTCTACAGAAGCCGGCCGTGGGGGAAGCGGTTTACATGACAGGAGCGCGGATGTCTCGGATCCCTCGACGCAACCGAACCGAAGGCCTCCTCCCGCGAAGTCGGACTTTCCGCCGGCTTTGAAAAGCGAACACAGAGCCAAGACTTTTGCTCCATGCACAACCATGACGCCGATTGGCCGGCGATGACGCAGATGGGGCCCTGTCATCCCAAGTTTGGTGTTTCCCATGCTGTCCAAGCGCGGGTGCCGTATGGGGAAGTGTCTGCTTACGATGCGATCATCGTGCATATCGTGGAACAACACAGTTTGAATCCATGAGGCCTAGTGTACGTATTGTGGTACGTACAAGGAGACGTAATAAATTACTTGACGGTTGTGTCCATCCTGGAATGCGTAAAACATGACAGAGAAACCCAAGCTTTGTTACACCTAACCCTAACCCTTCCATTACTTACACACTCCCGTCTCTCTTTTTCGGCATGTGACGCCAAGCCATGCATGCACGTCCTGGTACCTTGCACACCACCTTGTGCTGAGCTTCAGTGCCCCTCCGCCGCGAGCTTCATGTCCGCCTCCCACTCCTTCTGCACGTGTTCCGCGAATGCATCATCCTCCAGCAGCTTCCACGCAACCCGGGCCATGCCACGGCCACACTCAATCGCGCGCGCCAGGGCATCCTCCGTTCCCGCTGCGGCCGTGAAGCCCTTGGTGTGGTTGCTCGCACCCGCCGGCGCCTCAATGCCAAACACCCCGTGGAACCCGGGACACTCGTAGCAGACATTGCCCATATCCGTGCTCCCCGGCAGCACCTCTGCGGCTCCCGGCCCATCCAGCACCACCGTCTTGGGCCCGGACACCTCGTCCATCGCCCGCACGTACTCCTCGCAGATGGCCCTGCTGGGCCGCACGTCGGCGTACGAGTTGAGCGGCTCGTACGAGACGGAGCAGCCGGTCGCGATGGCCGCGCCCTCGAAGCACTTTTGCACGCGGTCCCACAGCGCCTGCGCCGTCGCCCGCGTGCCGCTGCGCACGTAGTACTCGAGCGCGCAGTCGGCGGGCGTGACGTTGGGGCGGGTGCCGCCCGCGCGGATGACGCCGTGGATGCGCTCGTGAGGCCGGATCTGCTGCCGCAGCATGCTGATGGCGTTGTACGAGAGGCAGACGGCGTCGAGCGCGTTGACCCCGTCCCACGGCGCCACCGCCGCGTGCGCCTCGCGCCCTTTGAAGTAGGTGCGCATCTTGACGTTGGCGAGCATGCGGATGCTCGCGATGCCGCGGAGCCCCGGCGGCAGCAGCCGCGCCGAGCCCGGGTGCACCATCAGCGCCGCCGACGCGCCGGTGTAGGCGCCGTTCTCGATGAGCTTGAGCTTTCCGCCGCCCCCCTCTTCCGCGGGAGTGCCCAGCAGCCGCAGGCGGCCCGGCTTTCCGGAGGCCTTGAGAGCGGCCGCTGCGCCGAGAAAGGCGGCGAAGGAGGCCGACGAGATCAGGTTGTGCCCGCAGGCATGTCCGATGCCGGGAAGAGCGTCGTACTCGGCGTTGAAGACAACCAGACGACCGCCGGAGCCCACGTCGGCCGAGAAGGCGGTTTCCAAGCCGTAGGCGTGTGGGGTGACCTCGAAGCCGAGCTCGCGGAGAGCGGCCACAAAGGCGTCATGAGCTTTGTGCTCCTCGTAGGCCAGTTCCGGGTTGTCGAAGATGTGCTTGTTGAGAGACGAGATCTCGGCATGGCGTTGCCGGATCTCGTCGTCGATGACAGTGTTGAGGTTGGACATGGTGGTACTCTCGAAACGAAGGTTGAACTATGGTGGTGTGAAGTGACAATTAAGCGGGTGTGGGGATGTCCGTATTGCTGGGCACCTCGCGCTTCTATTGTACCTTAAGTTGTCCCGCCCGAGCTGTCCATATCCGAGTTCATGATTCAACCCGAGGCTTGGAAACCTGACTTGCATGTTTGCGGTGACCCCACCGTCATGTCCCCGCCGTTGGGTCCCGCCACCTGCGGGCCGCTTCCGGCAGTGACATCGCCCAGTGAGACAAGCGGAAACGAACAGCAGATCCGTCCAGTGGAACCACAAGTGCCGCGCCTCGGGATTTGATCCGGCCCCGGTGTTGGTTGGACTAAAAGTAGAACGTCGTACTTCATGATGTCAGGGACACCCTGTGGACGGGGAAAAGGATCACGGCTCCCCGTCGGCGATCACCAGTATGTGAACAGGTGAGTAGATATTTTCGGTTGTGTGTACAGTACCGAGGTAGACTAGCTTCTCGAGTATCTCCACAAGGCCAACGCCATCAAACTCCCGGTCTGGCTGACTACGCCAACCATCTACAAATCCACCTTAACCGCCGCCGCAGCCTTTGACATGAACCCCGAAACAACCAGCCACGCTCTCCTGTTCCCACCCTCGCTCTTGGGATCCAAGGGCACCAGCACTCCTCCACTCCCGGTGCGAATCCTCGTCCCGTCATCATCAAAAATCACCCTCTTCTCCCACCCGCCTGGCGCATCCGCCTTCGGCCGGATGTACGAAACCATGACCGGGTCCAAAGCGTCCGGATTCCGCTGGTTCGCCGCGAGATGAGCAGCCTGCGAGACGCCCGTCTCGAGGAACCCGCTGCGATCGTCGCCCTCCGCCGCGTACGGATCGGCAAAGTAGCTTGGGTTGTCTGCGACGTGGATCAGCTCGATCGACGCGACCACCGTGATGTTGCCCGCGTGGTCGTCCTTGGCCGGGAGCTTGCCGATGTGCAACACACCGCTGGCGGCGCTCGAGATGAGGATCTCGTCTTCGGTGCGCCCGTGGCCGAGCCCGTTAGTGTTGTGCAGCCCCGTCAGCGCGATGCGGGCCGTCACGCCGGCGGAGGGGTCCGCGGAGGACGACGGGGAGAGGGAGTCGAGCTGGAGGTGCACAATCTCGCCCCATTTCGCGCCGTAATAGAGGTCTTCGACGGTGCGCATCAGGCCGTGGTCGCGGTGCCGGTGGTCGTTGGTGACGTAGATGTCGGTGGGGCTGCGCGCGAAGACGTCGTTGGGCGTGCGGATGAGAGGGTGCCAGACGGTGCGGACATGTTTGACAGTCGAAGATCCCACGACGTGGTGGAAGACCTCAAGCTGGGAATGGGCGTGCGGCCCCTTGGCACCGGACGGCTGGGTCTCGGGGTTATGGTTGATGGCAATGATGTACACGGCCTCGTCTTGATCAGAGGTTTGGTCGGGGGTCACGTCGATGCCGTGGGTGACGAAGGGGCCCTCGAAGCCCTCCATTTTCAGCCTCTTCGATGTCATGGTCTGCAGGATGGTTAGCTCAGGTTTCCCGCTTGACAGGTATCAGCTGTGACGCACCTTGGGATCAATGACATGAATCGAACCCTGGCTACGTCCCGCCAGCTCCGGATCGTCAAAGTTGGCCAGCGGAGGGAACCACCGGAAACGCACATCGGCGTCGTCCTCGCATGCCGTGAAGATTGTGCCGCTAGGAGCATAGTAGTGGAGGTCCTCGCAATTGACCGTGTCTGGGATGATGACCAGCTCGTCCTTGGTGATGGTTGCGGTGGGATACTTGCGGAAGACGCCCAGCACAACCACCGCCCTCTGGAGATCCGGCCCGATGGAGTACAGGAAGTAGGCCAGGAGCGCTCCGAGGAGCGATATCAGCACCAGCTTCATGTTGTCGAGGTTCACTTAATCACCAACACCAGGTTTGTTGAGGAGTGAGATGAATTGGAGAGCGGCATTGTAACACGAAAGGCCTGGTGCCTGCTATATCGAGTACTGTCGGGCCAAATCCGCAGATCCCCCCCAAGAGAAGACCCCGGACCTCGGCCGGAAACATCAAGCTAATGACATGAAACTGCGGGGGAGTTGGAGAAGGTTGGGGGCCAGGGAGGCGAACTCTTGCTACTTCATCCAGGGTTCCTGGCATTTGGAAACGCCAAGAGGGACGTTTACCTCCAGTTGCGCGCTCCTTGTTCTCGATGTGCTTGGTGTTTTGGTATGCTGCTTCCAACACCCACTTACACTACATCCGCTTGTGTAACTCGAGAATTCCAGAACAGCTGGTGCTCAGCTAGCCGGTCCGGCTGCCGGTTCATCGGTCGGGGGATCTAGGCCATTGGGCGGGCAGGACGGGATGCCCGCTGTGTTAAACAGACCCACTTGTGAGCCGATTCGATGTCCTCTGAGGCAGGGCCTGGGGTGATGTCCATCCAGGATCTCACCATCTGCTGATCGCCTTCAGCGCCTGAACCATTTGATCTTCAACTACACGCCTTCCCATCCATTCCAACATCAACATCGAAGGCAGAAAGCAGAGAATTCGAATCTAAAGACAGAGGACATGGGCTCGATAAGTCCGCTTCGTTTTCCTGTTCCACCAGCAACTGCGGCCCATGGTGGCACAGCGCCTTCAGTCCCAGGGGGCCCACGCCCTTCACCTTCAGGTCTGAAGTCGATCTCTCAGCCCAACCCACAGTCCCAGTCACCGTTGTTTGGAACGCTCCCAGCCGAGTTGCGGGCCCTCATCTTCGCTGAATTGTTTGGGAATCGGCGAGTTCATCTCGAACTCGTGCCCCATCCTGTTCGCGGCAACAAGATCGGCAGAGGGCGCCGCTGGCGCCACGGACTATGTGAAGACGACCCAGCCACTGTCCCGTTCAGTCGCGCTGTCGCCCACCAACACCATTGCCTTACTGGCACACGTCATCGCCTCCTTGACATCTCGATGCTTTTCACCTGCCGCAGAGCGTCAGTGTCATTCCCCATCCCATGAAATACTCCCTCGCTCACCCCGCTCACCCCCGATCCAGACTCATCGAAGGCCACCCAATTCTTTACCAGCGGAATGTCTTCTTTATCATCAACACGAGGGGCCGGCGCCTGCCAGTCGACGACATCCGCAGCTTGCAGGTCAAGGTGCCCAAGCAATGGTCACTGATCCAGCAGCTCGAGATTAAGTGGGAGGTGGCTCCCTTTGACCGCAACCAGGAGACCACGGTTCCGCATTTCCGCGGCCGCGAGGCCTACGAGGCCTTTTGGGACGCCCTGGCTGAGATGCCTTCTCTTGTTCGTTTGCGCATCGCCCTACTCATGCCGCGTTGGTCGCCGACGCACTCGACGCCCTCTCCGGCGGAGTTGAGGGATTCGTACCTTGGTCCGGTAGGCCGGTTGAAGAACCTGCGGATGTGTGAGGTTGTGATGCCAAAGTCGTACATGTCACTGTTTGGAGACAAAGAGTCTGATTGGTTTGAGGCGGGCCCAGGGGGGCTGCGACATCGAATCACCTTTGTGGATGATGACCCGGGGAACCTGGGAGCTGCTCCGGCGATGGCCAACATTTTCCACCTCCTTCCAATGGGTCCCATGGCGTTGACTTGAGGGAGTCGGGGGTGTCAGCTGTTGACTCGAAGTATCATGGACGACCATGCCCCTCGTCTGCCGAGCTGGACGTTTTGGACACTGTGAGATGACCGGAGGTGAACGCAGAGACAAGAGCTCATGTCACCCATCTCGATGGGATTCCGCTTCCGGGAGATGCAATGGAGATGCACTGTGGCCTTGCCGGCCGACGCTCCAGCTTCCGGCGTCGGGCCGATCCCCAAATCGTCCTCATTGCTCGTACAGGAAGGAGACACGCTCGGATGGGTTAGCAGCCTGGCGAGAGGAATTCCTTCCGCGTTCAATCGGTGCGTCGGGAATCACGGTTGCCAGTTTTGTCATTTCTGGGCATGGCTGCGATTGTCCCTGGTGCCTATCGCCAGGAGTCACTGCCTTGAATTTCTGGGAAACACAGAATTGGAAGGCCGACGAGGCTCGAGACAGAATGTCTCAACCTCGCAGGATCCAGGTCATGATGGGACCCTGAATGCTCAGATCCTACACTAATAAACCTACAAGCTTTTAACCTTGGATTTGACTCTCGTACATTCAACCATGTCGCCCACGTTCGATATCCCTTGTCCTTGGGGAATCTCCCCAGACAGGTTTTTGACTTCCCAAAACCCCCATGTTGCGCCACGGCTTTTGGCTCACGGCGCCAAGGTGATGCTCCCTCGAGAGTTCGGACCGCCTACGCACGTGTTTGGGGCGATCAGCAAGTCGTTAGAGGGAGGCTGGAGTGCAAACTCTTTCTCTGAGTCTCTGTCACAATCTGCGTGGTTGGCACAGGATCAGCGCTCCGAAGGACTTCTGAGTCAGAACATGACTGCTGAGGCGCCAGCCAAAGTCAACATTGCCAACCCTGGCACCGGTCCCAATACTTCTCTCCGGGAGGATCAAAACTCCAAATCAACCCTCACTCCCCAGCTGCCAGCTTGTCAGGATGATGAACCCAAACCAGCCAACCATCCCAAGTCGCCTGCCGGACAAACAAATCCGGAACAACCTGAACCGATTGTCACGAGATCTGTACTCAAGGAAAGGAACCCAAATGATGCCCAGCCTGGATTGCAGTGGCATGGCATGTTGACCTCGCGCGATGCCGGTCTCTTCGACAAACACCAGCGCAAAAGAAGACTCTCTGCGGCGGGCGAATACCCGTGTAGGCTGGGTGTCAAAAGGCCGAAGGAAGATATCGGTTTGGACACGGAGCCTCTTTCAGGCAAGTCGGGGGAGTCAGAGTCCCTGTCCAAGCTACCGTAATGGGTCGGCTGCGGGACCACACTGAACAGAAGTGAGTGTCACTTTCTGATTTGGTAGTCTTTGGCGGTTGCTGACATTGACAACAGGTAAATAACCTTTGACGATGTCGACATAACCCTCGTTTTCGGTTCTTGTTTCTTCATGCTCTATCCCTTTCTTTACTTGGCATCTGTACTTATTCCTGCTGTCCTTCCCTCTTCTTTTCCTCTTACGATTGGTGGATCTTGTTTTGTTGACCGCATGTCATCGACTGAAGGGGTTTGGACCGAGCTTTTGTGAGGGGAGCTGGCGTGTGGTTTGTCTTACCTTGAACTTAATTGGTCATATATTAGAGCCTCTAGCTGTATAAGAGGTTCTGTTAGTAAATCGTAAGAACTCCGTTTTACCTCGAGTCTCATATGTCTCTCTGTTTACGTCAAGAGGCTTGCTGTTTGTTGCTCCCAGGGGTTTGGTTTGGTTGGCTTGCCAGCTGTCAGTAGAGGATGCCAACTGGCACCTGCCCTCGTTGATTCGTCGTCAGAGTCAAAGGGCCCACTAAAATTTTGGATCTCGAGCGCTCAAGGTTCTCAGCAAACTCACGAGTGCTCAACCACCAAACTTTCACTCCAACACCAAGCACCACTTTCGGAGTCATTTCCCCTTCGACTCATCAACCGACCAAAAACAAGGAAGGAAATTAAACAACAATGACGATCAAAAACCCCAACTTCATCTCCAAAAACCGACTGGCCGCCCGGGCCGCCAAGCGCCGCAAGCAAAAGCAAAAGGCCCAGGAGCGCGCCCATCTCCGCAACATTGGCGGCGAGGAGGCCCAGAAGGACGCCAGGCGCGGTGCCAGGCCCGGGCTGCTGCCGACGAGCGGGCCCAGGGCGGCCATCAGCAAGAAGAAGCTGCGGAAGCTGGAGAGGATGAGGGGTCATGTCGAGAGGAGAAAGAGGGAGATGGAGGCGGCTTTCGGGATTGTGGGGGATGGGACTATGGAGGTGGATGAGGAGGCCGTGAAGGGGAAGGAGGAAGGGAACAAGGGTGAGGTGGAGATGGATGTTGAGTGAGATGTGTCGCCTTCGCTGTCTCTCTCGACTGGGCATGATGGAGGAGGGCAAAAAAGAAGCTTCTCCGCCTCTCCCCCGTTACAACCTGCAACACGAGGACACAGCATAGGCTGGGCAATAACCTGGGGTGGGTGATTCTCGGCACCTTGCCTTTTCGGAGCCTTTTTCAATGGTGACTGACCGACTAACAGCCGCCGAGATCTTGGGGGACAGGCCTCTTCACCAGTGGCAGTTAGACCAAACACGAGAGGCACTTGGCAACCAGTTTTCGTTCGGCTTGGTTTTCTCCCAGTCGTCATCCGAAATCGCCATCCGCTGGATTATGAACCGCTGTCCGTTGTAGTGGCTCATTGACAACTTCTGGTCAAGGGGAGGCAAGGGATGTGTAAAAATCTGGCAACAAGTGTCCGGCTAGCGAGGAACACACAAGACACAATTGGGGGTGGGAAGCAAAGGCCGGCCGACCTTGTCGCTCACTCATACCCACGATCTAATGTCACCAGGGCTAGTGAGAAAAGCCCACTCGGTTAAGAATCTCAGGGGGGTCGATGAATAATACGATCTGAATCTGGCTCGTATGCCCACAACATTACATTGCTTTCCATTCAACCAAGAAAAACATCCAGATGTGGTGTGAAAGCCCATCTATTCGCGGGTATTCCGCTGTCAAGGGGCGGAGCTTTGGTTGACAGTCAACGCGAGCGACATTCTCGCGGCCGGCATTGTCACTCAGAATCATTCAAAGGCACCAGGAGATGGATCAGAAACCCTCGAAACTGCATTCGCGTGTTCACATTTCATGTGTGCCTAGAATAACGGAACGCAGCTAAGCAGACGACGCGAATCCTTTCACTCCGCCGCACCATTTCCTCCCCTTCAACCCCAACACGTCCCTCTCGCAAACATCCACATCCCCCAAAACCTCCTGAAAGCCAGAGTAGCATTACGCAAATACCATTTTGTAAATAGGTAGGCAGGCCAAGTACGTAAGAGATAAAAACCAACCAAAACCCCAGGACGGATTCTTTGCTGATCTTTGTCTAAAGATGAAACCACCAGAAAACCCTTATCCGTGCCCATAAGATACCGAAGAACGAAAAAGCCATCGACGAAAACAAATCAGATCCATGCCCCCCAACCATGCATCACATCCTCATACGCTTAGAGGAGGACCATGGCACCGCCAACAGCCATGGCGCCGACAACGTACAGGCCGACGGCGAGCTGGCCGAGCAGGCCGGCAGCGGCGTTCTCGTCGCCCTCCTCCTCGCCAGGGGCAACCTCGCCCGTAGAGGTGGCGGCCACCGCATTGGCGGAGCTAGCGCTGGCAAGCGCGGCTTCGCAAGAGGCAGGGACGTTGCCGGCGCCGGTGAGCTTGGCCTTGCCGTCAAAGTCGCAGGCGCCGGTGGTGTAGCCCTGGAGCTGGTAGTACTGGTCGAGGACGTAGCCGAGCTGCTCGCGGGCATTGCACATGCTGTAGGCGCCGTAGACGCCGGTGGTGGCGTTGGCCATGATGCCGACGCAGGCCTCGGGAGTCTGGCCGCAGATGTAGCCGAAGATCTCACCGTAGTCCTTAACCTTGAGATTCTCGGCCGGCTTGCAAGAGAGAGACTCGAACATGCAGTCGCAGAGCTTGCGGTCAGGCTTGGGGGGAAGGACGCTGCCCTTGACCTTCCAATCATCGTCGACAGCCGGGCAGGGCTGGGGAGAGTTGGTGGGAGTGTAAGCGGCCATGCTGGTGGAGGCGGGGTCGACCTTGGCCATGGCGGCCTTGAGGGTGTCATAGTTCTTCATCGTCTTGGCCTGGTTGCCCTTAATCTCAACAAGACCTGGGGATGGTTAGCGGGTGCGAATATTTTGACACCGAAAGACAAAAAAGACTCACCATAGTCGTTCGCCTCCTGGTGGAACATGTAGACGATACCGCCAGACATGACGTCGGTCATCTCATCCGAGTAGAGAGCCAGAGTCTCGTCCCAGATACGGCCGTCGGCGCCATTGGGGATGTTGCAGCCGTACTCAGCGAAGAAGACGGGGACCGAGTAGTTGCGGAAGAAGTCGACCTGCTTGTCGTAGCCCGACTCTTCCATGCTGCTCTTGCCGCACCACGAGTAGATGTTGTAGCCCCAGTAGTCGATCGAATCCTCCTCGGGGCCGCAGTTGAAGTAGTGGGCGATCTGGATGCGGATGAAGGGGTCATCGTTGGCGGCATAGCCGACGCCCATCCAGCGGTCGATATTGTCCCGGATGTAAGCCTTGGTATCGCGGACAGCAGCCTTGACGAACGCCGACGCGGGGGTGTTTGTGTTGTTATTCGACACCTCGTTACCGGCGAAGAAGCCAATGACGTTGCTGTACTTGCTCAGGCTCTGGACGACAGCCGTGTAGCGCTCGTACAGCTCGACGTTCCACTTGGGATCGTCGCGGTTGATGGAGAGCTCCGGCTCGGACAAGTCGCTGATGACGTAGATGCCGGCCTCGTCAAGAAGCTTCATGCACTCGTCGTGGTCGGCCTTGGGGTCGATGGCGTAGGTCCGAATGGTGTTGGTGTTGAGGGCCTTGAGGAGGGGGACGTCGCGCTTGCAGGCGGCAGGGTTGGCGAGGGGATCGGCGTACTTGACGTCCTTGGAGGTGGCGACCGCGCCGGGGGCGCCGAACTCCTGCTGGTAGGCGATGCCCTTCATGAAGAACTGGGTGCCGTTCTCGTAGAAGAACTTGGTGCCCTTCATGATGATGGGCGGGAGAGCGGCAGAGGCCTGCCCCAGGAGGAGCGAGGCCGCGAAGGACGCGGAAGCGACGCGCATTGTGAAGGTGGTTTCGAGATTGTATTATTCGGTCGAGTCGATGTTGTGGTTTCGTTGGACTGTCGTGTTGACGTGGACGCGACGTTGAGAAAACGCGCAACTGAGACAAGTAGGGCGGAGGAAAAGAAACAAAAGGTTCAAAAAGAATCTGTCAACGAGTGTCAGAATCGAAGGGTGAGCAGCAACAAGTTGCAGCCGCCTTCGTCGTCAATTACAAAAAAAGGCTTGAGGGAGTGTCGTGAAGGAGAAAAAAGGGACTCGACGCAGGATGGAGATGAAAAAGAAGGAGGATGGAGTCTGGATGACGGATGGGCCCCAGTTAAGGGGGAACCGTCAGCCCCTTGTGGAAGCGCACTAAACCAATTGTAAAGGGGCGCAAGCTAGCCGTTCAAATGCGGAAACATCCTGGAAGTCCCACCCTGAAGGGGTCGATGTGACGTTCCATTTCCCATTCATTTCAATTCAACTTTCATCTCGTCTCAAGAAATCAACGCTCATCATTACGGTGAGTCTGCCGTACTCCGTACACCGCACCGAATAACTCCAAACAAACAGTCCATCTACAACTGGGATCCGAGTTCGTTTGTCGGGCCACCTTACGCACCCAAGACTGTCAAGAGGTGGAAAACAAACCTGGAGAGAAGGCCGGCGGCTGAGGCAGCCGCAGCGTTGTGCGACAGCCCAAGTTCACGTGATCCTCGCCCAGCAACCAATCACATCTGGCGTAGCGAACTTCTTGGCCGCCAACTGCCCAGCCGCTGCCCAGAAGTTGCCCAGAACAGCCCCTAGTCGAGCGAAATTGGCGGCGAGGATGAACAATTGGGAGTCGCATGGTGCTGGCCTCCATCCCCGGGCGGCGGTGAGCACCGGGCAATTTCCAGGCCGGAGTCTTTTCGCTTGTTCGGCTCTGGAATGCGGCGCGGACCGTGGCAGTTTGGTTGGTTTGTTGGCCGTTTACTTTCTGGTGGAGTTCATAGAGCAACACTGGCATGCCCAAGCCTGGCGCCTGGAGCATCATGAAACGTTGTTCAACCGGCTCATGCATTCCGAGACAGCAGATCTTGGAGTAGGTCCGATCAAGGCTGCTCACACATTCGCCATGAGATCAAGTTGTTGTAACGACTGCATGTACTACCGAGTACATGTTCAACATCAGCCCTGACTTTTGTTGTCTCCTTCATTTGTGCTGCTCCGTAACTCTCGGCCGTTTCTGGCTTGGTATGGAGAGAGACCGTTGACTCGAGTTGGACGGCAGCATGACTTGATGCTTTAACCTGCATGGCCCCGATTTCTCCACCACCAAGTTTCAGGTTTCGGGTTCCAGTGTATCGGATGTTCCAAGTCATCCATTGGAATGCGTCATGAGCCCCAAGCAGCGTTCTTGGGTTCCCGCTGTTTTCAGTGAGGAAAGCTCAGTGGCCAGCGAAATTCTAAGATGAGAGGGTATAAAGGAAAGGAAACCAGCCCTAGCCTCGGACAAGGTATTAATTAACCATACACAGAAGCTGAAATAATTGACCAAGGGCAGCGAAGAGAACGAGTCTAGGAAACCAGAAAGCCGTTAGTGAGAGAAGAACATCCAAGCGTGAAGTGATTGTAAATGGCATGATGCGTCTCAGCAATGTTTTATCTCTCATGTTGAGCACAAGGGCTCTGAGCCACTGGCTCTCAGGAAGTTTGAGGTGTGATAGTCATCATCGACTTCGAGGAGGAGTGAAGAATGAAAGGGTCAGGGGGAATGAAGCACTTGCCCATGGTCTCGAGGAGACTTTGTTGCTCGATATCAATAAGAAGATGGCAAATCGCCGCCTCTATTAGCCACACCAAACACCCACCAGTGGATGGACGGCAATGCCAGACCTGAAGAAACAGTGGCCGCGCGTCAAACCGCAGTATGAGCTGGAGGAGGGAGAACAGACGCTTGCCGTTCCTAGCTCGAATCTGTCAGCAAATTCAGAGCTTGGGATCCGCTCGGAACAGCGTTACGACAGCAGAACGAACACCGGGAAAGCAGCCCGACGATCAGTAAGGGTAGATCTTCTCGATGTTCCGCGTAATCAATCAACTTTATCTCGAGGAGCGGCCTCTGGTTCAGAAGATCACCATCGTAAATCTCATCATGCTACTATATGATTGTTGTGAATGCGAATTTCCCAGGCTCAGCGCAAGTGGATTGTCATTATTTGTCGGGCCGCTCTCAGGCCAGGTCACAAGATGAGGAGGCAACGTACCGTTTAGACCAGTCTGGTTTGTCTTGTCGTTCAAGTGAGACCTTCTATGCCAAGGAAATTTATGTCCAGCTAGCAGAAGGCAACAAGGGAAATTTGCTCGGAAGCGTTGGCGGTCAATGGGGATCGTCAGAAAGGCGTTAAACTTCATTGCCGTCGTGGCCTCAGAAGAAAAAAGAGAAGACTGGAACAAAGACTTCATCATAAATCTCGTCCTAGGTGGTGAAGGAACTTGGACGCTGCTTACCTACATACACGAGGTTTTCCGTGTGTCGACGATGGCCTGCGGCGGGCAAGCAGGTCGAAGGTTCCTATGCACAAGTCTTTGCCAGTCAGTGATTAAGATGAGGATTAAAAATGGTGACAACGTGTCCTGGTCGGTAACGACAGATCAGACACAAAATCATTGATTAATTATCTCATGGTCCTGAGACTCGATCCAACCAACCACGCGCATGGAGTCATCATAAAGTTGTGGCATTGACCAAACACCAAAATGGGGTGACGCACCTCTATGAAAGAAAGCTGAATTGAGTGCTTGCCGTTGAATCCGCCCAGGAGCCCTTGAATGGACAAGAGAAGGGAGGTAGCAACCTGACGTTTGCTCTCTGGCACTGGGGGAGACTCGGAGAACAGTTAGTAGATCTCACGATGATCCAGCTCGTTGACAGACGTTGAATCGGCGTTGGGAGAGCGATCAGACCGACAAGAATGGTTGTAATTTTCATTGCTCGAACACGTCGAGCTCAAAAAGTCAAGGATGGTCATCACCCCAGCGCAGGGAGAGGGGTATGGGGGTTCAGGGCTGACTTGCCTTTGCACCTTCTGAACTAGTGTATATATGACAGGATATGGCCGGCTTGGGCCTGAGTCTGGCTTAGTCAGCCAGCCTCAGTTCTCAGCCTCCATCTCTGGCGGCCCAGATGGCCCACCTGGCGCCACCCCTCTCTGTGTATATATTCAGGGCTTCCGGGCCCTCTGGGACTCAGATAGTTTCTCAGAAGAATTCAATCGCTTCCTTCACTTCATTCTGCATATGCCATCGTTCAGGTCTGGGCTCTGACTATGTCACAGTATAAGAGGTTAGAGGCCTGGAGGGAAAGGGTCCCAATGGGTAGCAACGATCATCATGGTTTATATGTTCAAGAAAAGGTCCAAAAATATGCGGCCGCTCAGAAGTACTCCAAGGTTGGTTTCTCATGTGCATGGTTTGTAGCAACCAGGCTCGAATGCTTAATTGTGTTCTCATCATGTGCCGTGTTGAAAGGGGAAAGAGATAGAAGCCTCACCTTGTTGCGCTCCGAGATAAGCAAAGACATTTGAGAATGATTCGGCTTGTGCCTGAGGATAAACAACGGTCAGCAGAGTTCCATCACAATCAGGATTGAAGAGGCGATTTTGGGAAAGGTTGAGGCGCATCGTCAGACAAGATTTGTTGTGATCATCTACCTGGATCCGGAATACCGAAAACCAGGCTCATTTCGAACATGTGACAATTTTGGGTCATCATGCTGGCACCGGGTTTTGGGAGGCAGTTGAGAACCGGAGTAGTTACGGTGATGTATGCCGCTGCCTGTACGCTTGGTGGCCGTCGAGGATGAAGTTTCTGAGAAGTATGTAAACAGCCAGCAGATGTGATTGAGACCATCATGCGTTGACCATGTTTTGGGGTTCTGGACGCCTCAGAAGCAACTCATAGATACGCCATTACTGTAGTCGAGTACACAGTTCAAAACAACCGCCAATCATTCATTATGCATCCAGACGGGCATAAAGGGGGACAGAAAGGCTTTCTGTGAGCAATGAGAAGAGCATCCACCTCTTCGCCATTCTCTGGACTTGTTGTGACCTGAGCCCGTAAGAGTGATCAGGGTAGGCAGGGTTGGTCAAGGCGGCCCTGGGAAGAGGAAGAGGTTGATGATCAGCCACTGTTTATGGTCATTGCTGAGTGCAAAATGTGAGAGTAATGATGGCGGTCAGAGTATTCGTCGTTGTTAGGATAAAGCCCGATCCATCACAGAAAGTATGCCGGTTGTTACACCAAGCAGCTGAGATACCCCGAGGGGCTTTTGCTCGAGATTAAGTCCCTGAGTGCCGCGGTAGGGTTGAGCCGCAGCCCTCGAGGGACTTGGGAGAGCAGTGTGGCCGGTCTCACTCGCACAGGCCCAAGGGCCTGCGGTACGTGGACAAAACAGCCGTTCTCAGTGTTTCCAAGGGATGAATCCTCGGTGACGTTTTCTCATCATGAGAAAGAGAAGGAAGAGCAAAGGGCAGAAAATGGAAGAAAAAGGCAGGAGACTTGCCTCGTTGTTTGGTGTTCTCAACTCATATCGAGGTTGGTGTGAGGAATGCTCCTAAGAGACTGAGTCGGGAGCAAACTCCAAGGACCACCAAGACAGCCGAATGTCAAACCAAAACCGCCGAAGAGGAGTTGGTGAGGGACGAGAAATAAAGACTTGTCTGTTGTAAAATCGTGCTGAAAACAACCAGTGAAACCAATCCTTTTGGATGGAGACAAGTTCCTGGAGCGATGTCAATCAGTGACTGTGCCAACCGTGATCTGCGGCAAAATGTTCTCGTTGTGGCAGATCAGATGAAGCTTCATTGTTGCCGTCATCGTCCTTGATGAGGAACCGAGGGTTCAAACAGGAAAACTCACGGGTTTTGAGTCATCATGAGTGTAGGGGAAGAGGAAGAAAATGAAACGGAACTTGCCTGTCGCAAATGACGCTGACAATGGCCAGTGAAGTCAGTTTGTCCTGGTCCGGGGAGAGGTCTCCGAAGAGCTGGTCATGGAGGGTCCATCAGCGGCTGTAACAACGGTGACTTGACGAAGGATGGTCCCTTGGGCGCCCGGATCAGAGAAATCGTATGTTGTTGTTTCATTACCCTCGATGAGAAAGTGTAGGTTCAAACGAGGATTCCCCAATAGTAATGCGTCATCATGACTTGGGAGGAAGAAGAAAAGGAAGAAGGAAACTTGCCTGTGATTGCCTCGTCCGAGACCGGGACTTGGAGACATTATACTGACCTCACCATCTTCAGGTTCATTCCTCTCCAGGAGATTTTGAGCTCGAAGAGAAGGACCAACAGGAAGATAGGAGGGAGAGATAGCAACCCGAAGCCGGTCAGCCAAGAAACTCCGTCATGGCTGACCGACTCCGGAAGCGGATTGGGGAGGATGATGAGGAGAAACGAAAGAAGAGGTGGATGGAGAGGAGGGACTCAGTGATGAAAACGAAGACAACTGAAGGAAAACAGATGAATGTAAAGGGAGAGGAGGATCGTTTCCCATGTGGTGATCATCGGAGCATCACGGGTCAGATGCCCGATGGTTGTGGCGTTGAAGGAGGAAGAAAAGAGGAGGAAGAACGCGGGACGAAGCACGAGGGGAAGAAGAGGAAGAGGATTTGGGTTTGGTGGGCGCCAAAAAGAGAAGAAAACAACAAGCCAGCCTCGGCGGAGGCGGGTCCTGGCGAAAAGCACAACACGGACCGGGGCGTAAGATAATGGCGGCGAATAACGCGCTCCGATTTTGAAATTTCTTCAGGGCGAAGGTTTCCACCAGCTTCCGGGAACCCAAAGAACCGCAGAACCAGAAAGGAGATTAAGAAAAACAGTGGCGTGGGGTTTGCCCTGAAGGGACGCGGGTCTAGCGGCCGAATCGGGCGGTGCTCAGTATCCGGGGCGATGGTCAGGACGAGGGATAACAATCCGCGAGACGAGGGACAGCGACCCTTGAACCAGGCGCAGGTTATGGCGAGAATGGGAAGCAGATTGAGCAGCTGGTGCAAGGCATCGTTGACAGAGGGGGACGTAGGAGATGGATACAGGCCAAGCGAGGCTTGGCCTGCTTGCGGGACATCATCACACGAGAAAGGGGGTGAAGGCCCCAAGACTGGGAGCAGCAACTTTAGGAACGTCGTGGACGTGCCTGTGGACATGGTTCGGATCCTCAAAGCGCATGGGATGGACTACATTCTCCTCTCATGTGAACTGTTATCATGGCTTGGCCACAGAAGGCATGGGAGCACGCAGAAGATCATTGGCATGCTCAGCAGAAAGGGCAGCAGTGTCTTCAATCTGGTTGGAACTCAGATGCATCTTGTGGACTTAAGATGGAGTGACGTTGGTGATTTTCGGCATCTTCCCTGAGGCCAAATTGGGAGGACTTTTCTGCGCAAGCCGGCTCCTATTTCAAAGAATAGGGTCGAAAATCAGAAGCAAGCAGCTTCGTGGTTGGTATGGCGTTGCCATTTTTCGGCAAGTTCCGAGAAGGCAATTGCTGGCGAGGAGGGTATAAACGCTGGATCATGGAGGTTGCAGTGGTTACTAAGAGAAATAAAATAGACAAGCTCAGGCATGCACTCACTTTAGGGCCCCAGGTTTGATACTCATACTCTCTCACACATTTCGAGCATGTGCTTCAGGTTGGCTGCTTGAACCCCAAAGCCCCCCGAGGGATAATGGTAGTACCAACCGTGAGTTTATTGAATTCTGGGGAAAGGACATCATGGTGTATTTTCTGGGGTTTGGAGTACGAGAAGCACCTGAACAAAGATCTTCATGTGAGAGCCAGAATTGTTGAATACGTAAACCACCATGGTTCAAGTGAAAGAAATTGCCCAAACACTGGCATTGTGGCATGGCGCTCATCGAGTCTTTCCATGTAAGTGAGGTTGGGCCCTGGCATGGATGGTCAGTTGCCCTTCAAGGAAACAGTCGCACACAGTGCCAAGCCCGGCATGCTGGGGCCAGCACAACGTCGTCATGTCACTCACTACCGCGCCTCGGCCTGATCATCCCTCGGTTTCACACACCACCATGGCGATCCTCACTTCAAACTCATTCTTCTTTCAACAAGCCTGAAATCCGACCTCATTCCAACCACAGAAATTATCACACATCACGTCATTCACACGACCATTCCGGCGTCTGATCACGCTTCGCCATGGACATCCTCGAGATCATCAACGGGCTGGTGAACTCATCCCGCCAGTTCGTCGACAACGTCGTCCCGCCGAAAACCCGTCAAGACATCTCCATTCGCGCCCGAACCATCGCCTCTGAGCGTCCATTCCTCGTGGTGAGTTGACTTGTCCTTCATTGATCCAAGTCCTGGACCAGGATATAAACAACCCCCTGATCCCAACGCCTCAGTCCTAGCTAACGGAACAATTGCAGACTTTCATTACCTTCCAAGTCCTCTTCACGGCCTTCCCGCTTTTCCTCCTTCTCACCACCTTCCTTGTCTCCTTAGCCGTCTTCGGCTTTGCAGCACTGGTCGCTCTGGCATTTACTTGCATGATGGTGTCTGTCACCATTTTCTTCACCACCGTCTTTTTCATCTTCCCAGCCTTCATCATGTCTTCGATCACTGCAGCGTTCACCTGGGCAGCGGGTGCGGTCAGCTACTTTGCCTTGAAATGGGCATGGGAGATTGCCATCTCGAGTCAGAGTGGTGCTCATGGAGGAGAGAACTGGGCAAAGGAGGAGGCGGCGTGGTATCAAGCTCTGAACGGAGGGGCTATTCAACTTCAGGGACCCGAAGAGATCGGGGAGGCTTTGACTCGCGACGTTGACGAGATCCCTCTGTTTTCTGGTGCTCCACAGGAGGGATATCAGGGATATCAGGAGGCCATTGGTGATTCTACCATCAAGGGCTAGGGCAAGGTCTGACTGAGGATGAGGGAGGCGAAAGGGACTATCCGAGGCATTGCACTGCATGGTTTGTGAACCGGGCGGAGTTGGAGAGTCATCATCTTCTAGGTCAAGTGGTAGACTAGGGCATCTGGGTGCATTTCACCACAAATTTGTCTTCACAAAAGCATAGTTAGGGACACAAAACCCCATCCCATTGAAAAAGAGGCATTCTGAAATCTGCAAGCTATTATTGTTTCTCCGATCATATGCAGCATTGTTTATGCATAACCATAACCCTTTTGTTTACCTTCAATCCCCTCTGCTACTCCCTTTGCAGGTTGCCTTGAGCGGTTGTGGAACACATCGCGGCGTAAGTTGATGAATGTTGCCATAAGCCGCGGGCCATGCAATGCCAAGTCACCACAGACAAGGCGTTTTGCACATTCGATGGCATTGCCCAGTTTGGCGGGTGTGTTACATACGACGACCGCCCTGTATGCTATCGCTGCGATGCTTTGCCCTCGGAAGGTTTCTTTCGGCTTTGGCCTTGTGAAATACAATGCATGGCCCTCTCCATTCAGAACAATGCTCCTCCTCCTACACACATTCCTTTGCATGCCGATGACCAGCGGCTTTCCCTGGAGTGGCACCATGGCCACGCCTCTCCTCTCTGGACTGCAAGATGTCCAGGGCTTCATCACGAGCATTTCCACCCCAGAGTTTCATCATGAGGTGCGCACACGAATACAGAATCACGCAGCACAACGTCCATACCTGGCGGTAGGTTTTCCAGGTGACCATCTTCTCAGACCTTCTCTCAGCTTGGGACCCCTCTGGCACATCCCTCAACCTGCAGGGAGCAAGCACCGCAACTAATAACCCACCATCGCCGTGCAGGCATTCCTCGCCATCCAAGCCCTCTTCCTCATCTTTCCCCTCAGCATAGCCTCGACCGCCCTCGCTTACACCTTCTTATACGCCTCTTCGCACTTCTGCCTGGCTGTCTGCAGCGCTCTGGTGTCGACCACCGTTCGGTTCATCCTCCCTGCATTTCTAGCCTCCACCCTAGCAGCGACGTTCGCTTGGGCGGTTTTATCCGGGATCTACGTGGTCGCAAGATGGATTTTGAGCGTATCTGGTTCAATCCAGGTTGGTATTAATAATGGTCAAGGTCGGGAAGAAGACGAGGTCAAAACGGGGGATGGGGACAACGGGTCTCAGGTGGTTAGAGCGAGAGAGGAGGACGACGGGACGGAGCTGAGAGGATTATTACATGATCCCTTGGATAGCACCTCTGGGAGACCTGGAGGTGAAGAAGAGGATGACGAGCTGGCTGAAGCCAGTGTCATCGAAGAGCAGCCTCCCAGGCGGGCCCTTCCCTACCACGGTGACCATCGGCGTCGTGGTGGCCATCACACCCGCAAGCGGAGAAGGGAATATCGCTCCCAGAGTGGTTGCATCATTCAATGAAGCATCCGGTAGCAGGCAGAAGACAGGTTAATTGAAGTGAAGCGCGGAGCTTTAATTGAAGAACTTGGTTCTGAAATGAAGTAGAGGCTGTACGGAGTAGATTCTTCTGAGGCGGGGGTTTTTAGTGCTGAGGTCGTTGGCACGTCCCGGACAGCGCCGCAGGCCAAGGACAGAGGTCTAGAGGGCGCAGCCTTTGGAAAGACAAGAGGAAAAGAGGAAAAGAGAAAAAGAGAAAAAGAGAAAAAAGGTATGATGGGTAAAATAGGGCTTCTGTGGGTGTTGATTGCTGTGTTGTGAGGGGATCGCGCTGTGGGTGAAAGCCGTGCTTCGCGTCACCCTGCCTAGGGCTAACCAGAGGGACTGAGTTAGGGCAATGTTTAGTATATACAATGTTGCCAACAGAGAGTAAAGCATCTGTTTATTCTTACTTGAGGTCGCCCCATGTGTATCAGCATCATGTCACCACACCACATCGGCCATACCATACTCTCCCATTGCTCTCATATCTTACAAACCACAACCAAGCCCTGAACATAGACACCGCTCTCAGGTTGAATCATCAAGATATACAGTATGTCTAACAATAACACAAAGAAGAGAAAGACAATCCATCCATTGTTGCCCATATCTCTCGCAAAAGCAGCGCCTCCTTCTGCCCCTTTACCCTCCATTCGCACCCCCCCGAATGATGACTATGACTATGATGACAGACAGACAAGGAAACGTGTAGTAGTAAAGAATCGTCCCTCTTCTCTCTTGTGCCCCAGTTCCCCCCAATCCCAGCCAGTCATACCGCATTCCAAAGCAAGCACCATTATCTTACAATCCTCCGCTCTGCCCCAACCCATTACGTCATCCATCCATCCATCGTAGTCCAGAACCATAGGTAAAACATGAGCTCACCACCCCCTTCTAACAGGTCCCCTCTTCCTGGGAACTCTGACCCCCCGCGCTGCCTTGCCCACCGACTTGGCCGAAGGCATCGGTTGGCCCGACGGCAACGCGTTCGACCCTCTTTAGGCATCGATCTCGCCGTCAGCAATCGCAAGCCTCTGCTTAGTCGTCTTGGCCTTCTTGCTGCCGCCCGTCTTCTTGCGCTTGCCTGCACGGCCGTCCGCCTCACCGTTGGGCGTGCCTCCATCCATTCCTTTGCCATCATCAAAGTGACCCTCTCCTGTTTCAAATCAGTTGGCTGTTTGGGAAAAGATTTGCAAAGAATAACGACTCACCCTCGTGGTACATATCATCCAGGCTAATCTCCTTCTCCGCCCGCTTCCTCTTGCCCTTCTTCTTCTGGAGCTTCTCCAGCTCGCCGCTCTCTAGCAGCTCCTTCTCCCTCTTCTCGATGAGCTCCGCTTGCTCATCGTCCGCAAGCCACATGGCAATATCCCTGTTGCGGTTCTCGGGAAGCCTGCGGCCGGAGAAGTCGACACCACCGCTGGACGCGCCGCCCGTGATAACCACGCGCTGCACCTCTTCCTTCTGCATGGCGCGCTTGCGAATACGCTCTTCGATGGTGCCGCGCGTGATGAGCCGATAGACGGTAACCTGCTTGGTCTGTCCGAGACGGTGCGCGCGGTCCATGGCCTGCGAGTCGATGGTCGGGTTCCAATCGGAGTCGTAGAAGATGACCGTGTCGGCAGTGGTGAGGTTGATACCAAGACCACCTGCGCGCGTAGACAGCAAGAAGATGAAAATCTCGGGCCGGGTCTGGAAATCGGCGACCGTGTCGCGACGGTCCTCCAACTTGGTCGAACCATCCAGGCGGCAGTATTTGTAATTCCGGTAGGTCAGGTACTCCTCCATGAGATCGATCATGCGAGTCATCTGGAAGTAGAGCAGCACACGATGCCCACCCTCCTTGAGCTGACGGAGGAGCTCGTCCAGCTTGGCGAGTTTGCCTGAGTCCGTGACGAACCGCTGCATCGAGGGGACGGTAATGTTGGTGAAGCGTTGCTTCTCCTTGTCCGGGGCCGGCAGCAGCGGGCGCGGCGGATACAGGTGCACAGGCACGTTCTGCGTAACAAATGCCTTGGCCTCCGTCGGTGTGGGACCAAACAACGCCTTGCGCATGGGGGCGTTGAAAAGGACGTTCTCGCGTTCGATGACGGCGCCGCGGCTGCTGCAGATCACGTCGATCGGGGGCGCTGTGGCGCGGTACCGAGCGGCCTGCTCGAGCCTCGACAGGCCCATGTCGTCCCAGCTAGAACGGGCCACGTTCATGAGGTTGCGCAGCACGCCCTCTTCGGCAATCTCGGCCAATGCGAAGCGGTCCTCACGCTCGCGGATCTGGAACAATGCATGGGCGGGGGTCCAGTGCTCGTCCTCTCCGGGCTCGCAGTAGACGATCTTCATGGGGCGCAGACGGTCCTTCTTGGAAGCGAGCTCGACCGCGCGGGCAAACACATCGTGATGGCTTGCGCGGTACACTTCCTGCGGGCTGACGTCGGCGAAGCGGAGCCACGAGAACTGCTCGGCGTCTTCGGTGCTGTCGCGCAGGTTGTGCGGTGCCCAGATGTTCATCATGTGATCGAGGTACTTGCTGCGGAAGCCAGCGGCCGGGTTGTCGGGACCGGGTTTGTGAAGACGGCCCCCGTCGCGCCAGACAAGACGCGGCAACTCGTACTCGATCAGGCTGCGGGTTGAGTAGCCAACGGTCACATTGGTGCCCTCGCGCACGAACGAGGCCGTCTCGGCAAAGTAGCCGCACGACAGCGGGGACGAGGTGTCTGCGCGCTCGAACAGGTCCGGGTGGTTGCAGACCTTGCGGAACTGCATGACGAGGTTCATGAGGCTGGCCGAATCCTCGCTATCGCCGACGGTCGCCTTCTCGATGAGATCCATGATGCTTATCTGGTTGCGCAGGCTCTGGTACATGGCGCGCTGGCGGTACGTGAGCTCGCAGAAGACGTCGAGCTCGATCTTGTCGCCGAGCTCCTTTTGGACATGCTTCTTGACACGCCGCAGCATGAAAGGCTTGAGAATCATGTGCAGGCGCTTGAGCTGATCCTCGTTGAGCTTAGTGTTGCTCGTAGCATGGGACTCGATGTCCTTGGAGAACCACTCGCTGAACTCGTCGTGCGAGTCGAACAGGGACGGCATGATGAAGTGCAGCAAGGCCCACAGTTCCTGCATGTTGTTCTGGATGGGCGTACCGGTCAGCAGCAGGCGGTTGCGGCAGTGGAAGCCCAGGAGGCACTTCCAGCGCGAGCTCTGCGAGCTCTTGATGGCCTGGGCCTCGTCGAGGATCATGTACTGCCACTTCATCTTTTGGAAGTAAGCCACATCCGACACGACAAGCTGGTACGAGGTAACCATGACGTGGAAGGGCGCATCCTTCTTGTAGGTGGTATGCTTGCGATCCCAGAACTTGCGCAGCACCTTGCGGTCGGCTGCGGTACCCCAATACGGCAGAACCTTGAACTCGGGCACGAACTTGGTGATTTCCTGCTGCCAGTTGTGCAGGGTCGACGCGGGAGCGACGACCAAGAAAGGACCCCAGATGTCGTAGCGCTCGGCCAGGTAGGCCATGACGGAGATCGACTGAACTGTCTTGCCGAGACCCATTTCGTCGGCGAGGATACCGTTGATGCCCTGCTCGTACAGGTTGACCAGCCAATTGAGACCCTTGAGCTGGTATTCCTTGAGCTGGCAGTTGAGGAGCTTCGGCTGCTCGATCTCGACGTCGCCCAGGCCCGTGGGGTTCTGGAAGTTCATCTCGCCATCCTCGTCGAGCTTGGCCTCGTCCTTGTTGAACTCGCGGGCCTTCTTTTGGGCTTCGGCGATGGCGTTCTGGGCGTTGGCCATGGCGGCGGCGCGGAGGGCCGTCTCGTCCTCGTTGTCGAAGTCGAGCTGGTTGAAGTCGGTCACCTTCTCGCCGATGGGGCCCGTCGGCTCGGGGATGTCGAGGTTCAGATCCGGGATCTTGTCCTTGTCGGTCGACGGTTCGTCCGGGTGATCGGTGCTGCGTTCCACCTCGCTCGTCTTGATCTTCTTGCCGATGAAGTGAGAGTACAGCTCCGTCTGCGAGATGAGGAAGTTGAGCTTGCGCTTCTGCCGGGCGGCTTCGCGGTCCGCTTCCTCCCTCCTCGCGTTCTCCAGCTCGAGCTTCTCTGCGGCCTTGCGGAGGTCGCGCTCTTCGCGCTCGTTGCGCTTCCAGAAGCCCATCATGTCGCGCATGACGCGCTTGGCCCGAGCCTGCAGGTCCTTGGTGCCCTTGTTGGTGCGGAGCTGCCACCTCTTGGCTTCCTTGGACGCCAGGATGGCCGTCTTCTTGAGGTTGGAGGCCTTGGTCGCGTACGACTCGCTGGCGAGGCGGTACACTTTGCTGACGTCCTTGCGAGATAGGTCACGCCAGATCTGGTCGTAGATCTGGTTGAAGCCCTTGGACTGGAACTTGGTCTCGAGAGGGTCCTTGGGCTCCGGGGGCGGGGCGACGGCCTTCTCCTTGGCCTCCTTGGCTTCCTTGGGCTCCTTGTTCTCCTTGTCGGTATCGTCCTTGGCCTGCTGCTTGTTCTTGAACTTGATCCGGACCTTAGCCGTCTCCTCAAGTTTGGGAAGCTCCTCGCCGGCGTCGAGCGCGGCCTGGGCAGCCTCGGCCGTCTCCTTTTCTGCCTGCTTCTGCTCCTTGGATTTCTTGAGCCTGCCTCCGGCGCGGCCCTTGCCCTTGCCCTTGCCGGGTTCCATATTGTCGGCCGAGAAGGTGGACATGGTACCGCCCTCCAGATTCGGCTCGAGCGACGGAATGTTGCGGGCCGGGCCCTTGATACCCTTCTGGAGTATGTACTTGGTTTGCTGCACCTTCTTCTCGGCGCGTTCGGCCTCGCGCATGTACTTCTGGCGTTCGGCTTCGTCCTGGGCAGCCTGAGCCCGGGCGAGCGCGGCAGCCTTGAGGTCAAGGGTGGTGGCCATGGACTTTTCGCGCCTACGCTTCCGCTGCATGTCCTTCTTGCGTTCCTTCTCGGCGAACAGCTCCTGCTCGCGAACCTCCTGAAGAGCGTCTTCGTAGTTGGCTTCGAAATACCGAGCCTTTCCGAGATCGCCGAGTTGCTGCAGCTTTTCGGATTCGATATGAGCAAAGTCGGCCCTCCGGGTGCGGTGCTGGGCGATGTCTCGCTGGTTCATCTCGCGGCGCCGACGCTGAGCGCGTTCCTGCCAGGCTTGGAGCTCATCCTCGAAATCGGTCTCGTCGACGTCCTCGAAGTCGAGCTGGTCCATAAGCTCCCGAATCTTCTTCTCCTTATCGGCAGGGAAGGTTTTCTGCTTCGGGATACCGTTGGCGAGCCTCTTGGTCGGGATCTTGATGGGCGCGGACACATCGGCTTTTTGCGGGGCCGGCCGCCGAGGACCTTTGGGCGTCGACTCAGCGCTCCTGATATCCAAGATTCGGGGAGCCTTGATTTTCGTGGTGATGCCACGGGCCGGCTTCTTCTCGCCATCGGCTGTCTTGTCCGTCTTGTCCGCCTTCTCCGACCTCTCAACCTTGATGTGGATCCTCTCCGACTTGGCTGGTGTCGAGTCGGCGACGGGGGATGTCGGCCGGGGTTTGGGGGCCGGCGGGTCGGCGCTCGACGACAAGATGTTGGAAAAGGACATGACTCCTGCGGCACGACTCGGTGTCTGGGGCTTTGTCAGCGCGGCAGCCTTTTCGACAGATATGTTGGTCGGACTTACGCTCGTGCTGGCAGAGGGAGCTGGCGACTCGGTCCGGGTCAGCGAGGGCAGGGTCGACGAGCCCTGGCCGTTGGTGGTGGCGCTAGGCATGGTGAGGTTCCGGAGGCTGGGCGACGTGCTCGCCGCAGGCCTTGGAGGCGGGCTAATCGAGCCGTGGACCGAGTGGTGATGGCCGTGCGACACCGGACTCCGGGGTCGATACGACGCGTTGGAGGATGATGATGCGTAGGCTCCGTTGTTGGTTGTGGTGCTGGTGTTGTTGTAGTAGTCGGTCGAGGATGGATGCGTGTAATTGTAAGGGTCGCGAGCCTGATGCGACGCGGGAAGAAAACGTGATCAGGTTAGCGAGCCTGTCGACCGAGCCGAACCAAGATTCCACGCAGGGAGATATTTGGGGGTTGATGTTGATGAGAAGTTGATGAAATGGTTGTGATGGGAATGGATTGGGGTGATTGGGTTTCGAGTTGGGTCGGTTGTGGAAGGGAAATGAATGTGGGATGGGGGACTGAGGTCAAAGGGGGAAAAAAGAAGGGCTACCCAAGGCCCCTGGGCTCGTTGTCGTGGTTGGTGGAGAGGCACGGTTTGGTGGTGTGCCGTGGATGCGTGCAGCAAGGGATGACAGAAAAAAACGAGGATGAAGGGTTGGATGACATCAAAGTTGGGGGAACCTCGATGGTTTCGGGGTTGCATGACAAGGAAATTGCAAAGAAACGGGCTGTCAAAAAAGATGAGATTTGCCTGTGCTTACCTGTGGCTTTGGCGGAGATGTCTGCGCGCCAGTCCGCCACGGTGAAGCGGCCCCCGTGTCTGAGCCCCTTCGCGTCTTGTCTCGACTGCTGCTATCAGTGGTTGGGTCGTAGAAACTGCTGTTCGACACGACCGACTTTTCGCGGATCGCTTCACGGTCGCGCAATTCAGCAGGGAAATACACCGTGGGCGCGTGCAACGGCGATCGGCTCGTTTGTGGGTGTTGCTGCAGCCCTGTCGAACTCGTTGTCGTCGTTGGCGGCGTTGGCGTCGCGGAAGACGCGAGGCTTGGCGGAGCTTGCAACGGCGGCGGCAGCGAGACAGACGGTGACGCCGCGTACGGACTGTTGAGGATCGATCGCGATGGCGGAGCGGATTGATGGTGGCGGTAGTCGTGAGGAGGTTGCGTTGGCGATCTCAGGCTGAAAGGTGGTCGAGGCGGCGGCGCAGTCGCAGGCGTCGACGAGCTGACGGGATTGAGAATGTCGCGCAACCCCCCGCGTGGGCCTCGATCCTCGCTGGCGCCGACCCGGGCGTTGCCAGCGTTGCTGCTGTTGCTGCTGCCGTCCTCATCAAAATGAGGAGGCCGCTGCAGCACCGTCGAATACCGGTCCATGACAACGGCAGCTTCACCACGTGGTTACTCTAATTCTACACTTTGAGGTCCGGCCCATCGAGTGCCCGGCGGCACGGGTCACGTCGGGAGGCACGGCACTTTAGAGGATCGCCGTCACTGTCTTCTCTTCGTCTGGTTCCAACCGCAAAGACTGGTCACGGTGGTATGGTGGATGGTTTGCGAGCTGGTGGACAGATGGAGAGATGGACACAGAGCGAAGACAGGAGAAAATATCCCGGCGTCGATGGCTAGGTTTGGTTACGTGATGATGGAAGACGAGGAGGTGACGGTGGTGATGGTCAAAAGTGGTGGAGATGGCGTTCTGACCCCTTTCCCCGAGACAATCACCAGAGACAGAAGACAATCATGGAAAGGAGAAGCTCGGACCCCTTGGCAAAGACAAGCCGCAGACAGCGGCGGCACGGCCGGCGATGTCGCTGGGGACGTAGGAGTGGTGGGTGTGTCGCGGATCTCGGGTGTCGGCGATGCGGTCCTTGGGGTTGGGTGTGGTGTAGGTGCGATGGAGATGGAGAAGCGAGAGACGGGAGGACCGGCGATGAATTGGGGGGGAAAGGATTTTTGGTGGTTGGCAATCCCCGGGAACCGGGCGTGGGTTGCCAGGCTGCATCGCTGCACTCGGGGTTTGGCCACATCTGCGTCGCTGCGTTGGTGTGCCGCGCAGTCTCTTCCCCAGAAAATGCCCCCTTTGCTGGAGCTCCTCCCGACTTCGAGAGATCCACAACCAAGTTGGTGCCACCCCCGGCACCTTCCCAGCACGCGGACACCCCGGTTCTGTTAGCGTCTTCGTCTTTGCGATCCATTTCGATCATTTTGTCATCGTGAAAACACAGCAACAATACAAGCTGATGAAACTAAAAGGATGCCTTGAGTCGAGTCTAGATTGTTGTTTTCCATTTTATGAGACTTTTTTTTTACTGTTACTTGATGCCATGGCAATCTGCTCAGCGAAGATCAGGTTTGCTCAAATGCCAAGAAGAGCACCTTCCTAACATCCTAGATCCACCCCTGCCTTGGGCCCAGGAACGACCCCATTTCAGCCCGGGAGCCAATTACCCGCTGGGGCTGCAGGCGCGCCCGCCAGGTTCGGCTGTCGTTCAAGGGTTCCATTTTTCGAACAATGTGCTGAATCGATGCACCATCCAAACGGAAGCACAGCAGCAGACAAGAATCGAGATCGAGGGCCGGGCTGTTTCTCGCGCGTTTCAACCAACCAACAAGACATCGGATGACAGCAGCCAGACAGCTCAGTATTGGAGATCGAGGAGGCATATTATACTTATATAGGCACCAGGGCATCACTGTGCTTCCAACTTTTGTGGCCTGATGGGTAGCAATCCACCCACTCGAACCTAGCGGAAGGCAAATGATGATGGAGACGAGGATGCCGAGCGCCAACAACCGGCTCCGAACTTGGAACAGCCTCGAACCTCACACATTGTGTGCGTCCATCTCTTCGCTTCCGTCGCTGCCGGATCCACCCACACTCTCGAACAGTTTCGGAATTTCAGCTCCATGAGCGTCGACTCGACTCAATGGTCAAGGGCTCAACAAGAATATCGACAAAGGAACAGAAATGGCACACCCCACAAATTCAACATGATAAACGGAGCTGCTTTGTATTGTGCGAGCAACCCGAGACACGGAATCGTGAAGACGCAGATGCAGATGTTGCCAACGATGCTCGCAACAGATCAATCCGCGGCGTTTGATGGAGGCCGAGAGATCTGCAGAACGGATGAGATCTGCGGAAAATGACAACGCTATTCTGCCGCAATCCATGCAACACGACAGTCTCGTCGCCATCCCCGTCCTCATCACCGCCATGGCCTCAACACAACACTTGAACGCAACTTGTTTGTCATTCATTGGCACCATTGCCATTGCCCAGTCTTTTCTAGGTTACTACTGTGCCAGACAAACCAACAAATATGTCTAATGCTGTCCTTCCGCGAGGTGCATCACGCGAGAAAGGTCCCAATCTATTATATCCCATTCATCCTGTCAAGAGCACACCTGAAAACTCGCGGAGCAAATTGCCACCAGGCCACCCGAATCTCTCGATCCAGCACCGATTTTGGTATCTTGAACCGCTTGCAGCCCCCTCCCAACCCTCCTGTGCATGCGCCGCCTTCCGCTGGCTTGAGCGTAATGCGGGAGCATTTGTCGTCATGCTGCTTCGCGCCCGGGTGCCCTGGACACGGACGGAAGATGCGTTGTCGTCAGGCCGCTGGGCCCGATTCCAACTTCGCCTGGGATTGACTCTGCCTGCACGCATCTTTTGGTATGGATCAACCACCACCTCAGACAGCACCGGCAGAAATCATCTTCTTGCGCAGGTAGTTCTTGTACTCGGTGATGGTGCCGTCCCACGGCCTGATGGTCCGGTTCTCGCACACCAAGATCTGCTTGGCGATCTTGTCGAGGAGGCTGTTCACAAAGTTAGTTTTCGTGTTTCAGAGAGTATGTGAGGGGTGAAACCTACCGGAAGTCGTGGGAGACGACAATGACACCACCGCTAAAGGCATTGATAGCCTCGGCCAAACTGTCGATGGTCGGGATATCCAAACCGTTGGTAGGCTCGTCGAGCAACAACATGTTGGGGCCCTCGATAGCCAGGAGCGCAAAGACGATACGGCTCCTCTGGCCATCCGACAGCGTGCCAATCAACGAGGTCTGGGCATCGCCCGACAGACCGTAGCGACCAAGCTGTTGACGCCAGTACTGGACATCCTGCGACTTGTCCTTGTACTTCTCGCGCACAAAGTCGAGCGCTGACTTGGTCAGATCGAGCTGCTCAGCCGAGTGCTGAGAGTAGAGGCCGAGCTTGAGGTGGGTGTGCCGTGTAATCGTGCCGGACGTGGGCGTTAGCTTGCCCGTCATCAGGCGCAACAAAGTCGACTTGCCCACACCGTTCGGCCCGACGAGAGCCGTGCGTGAGTCCATGTCGAAGCCGAGATCGAGGTTGCGATACAGGTCGTCCTTGGGATCGCCTGAGTACGAGAAGGTGACATTGTCGAACGACAGAACCGGCGGCGGCAGCTTCTCGACATCGGCGAAACGGAACGAAAACACCCGGTCCGGAATGACAGGCTGGATGAAACCCTCCGCCTCCATCTTGTCCAAGATCTTTTGCCGCGACTTGGCTTGCCTGACCAGGTTTGCGTAGGTACCAGCGCTGGCAATGAACTTCTTGATGTGAGCAATCTCTTCCTGCTGTTTGTGATAGGCCTTCATTTGGTTGGTCTCCTGTTCGGCACGGGTCTTGACGTAGCTGTCGTAGTTGCCGCCATAGTACATGAGCTTCTTCTGCCTCATGTCGATCATGGCCGTGCACACACCGTTGAGGAAGTCCTGGGAGTGAGAGACGAGCACGAGGGTGCGCTCCCACTTCTTGAGGTACTCCTCCAACCACACGCAGGCCTCGAGATCCAAATGGGCCGTGGGGTCGTCGAGCAGCAGCAGCGACGGCTTGACGAACAGGGCCTTGGCCAGGGCGACACGCATCCTCCAACCACCAGACATGTCCTTGGTCTTCTTGTGGATGGTCGTCTTGTTGAAACCCAGACCCGTCAGGATGAGCGAGGCACGGGTGGCGAATGTCGAGGGATCCATCTTCTCCATGTGCTGTGGTGTTTTTTAGCATACGTGTTGCAGCGGATCTGGGACGTCGTCAAACTTACGTCATACAGGTCCATCAGAACCGGCGACTCGGGGCCCTCCTCTTCGAGCAGCTTCTCGGCCATCTTCTCGAGACGCTCCATCTCGAGCTCGGCCTCCTTGAGAACCCACTCGAGGGCACCCAGCTCGGTGGGAGGGGCACCTTCGTTGAGGAGATAGATGTCTATATGGTCGGGAATCGGGTACTCGCGGGCGGCGATGGCCTTGAGGAGGGTACTCTTGCCGCAGCCGTTCTCGCCCAGCAAACCGTACCGCTTGCCCATGGTCAGCTCGAGGGTCGAGTCGGTGATCAGAACACGTCCGTGGAACACCAAGCTAGCGCTGGTGATCTTGACGTCCTTGCTGGCGTATGTCGAAGCCAGGACGCCGGTGGTGACACGGTCCGAAAGGCCATGGCGGTCCATCTGTTCGGTCAGGCGCTTGACCTCGTCCATCTTCTCAGGAGCGGTAGCGGGGCCATCCGAGTCATCGCCGTTGACGGACGCCGCGGCGCTGGTGGTCTTCGAATTGGCCTTGGACCGCGAAGCAACCGTCTTCTTGCCCTCAGCGGCAGCGGCGGCGCGCTTGGCGAGGCGCTTCTCCTTCGATGCAGAGGGCGGCATGTTGATTAGATATCGATCGAAAAGAATGTCTAGTGTATAAAGAAGGCGACACGTCCTCGAAATCGATGGATTGCCAGTTGGAATTAAACCCAAGAATGAGCCTCGTCGAGGTCGATTCAGGCCGTGGAAGACGGAGGTGAAAGGTTGATGCTGTGGCTTGTGGTTGGATTAGCAGGGCACGACTTGAAGGTGGGGGAGTTGGGCTTGGTGGGGCGAGATTCTGAAAATTTCTGATAACCGATAAGAGTGGCGGCCTGAGCAGTCTAAGGCACCAACACGTTTCCTTGCCATGAACCCCGAAATCCCCTGGGTTAGTGGCAAGAATCGAGACGATGACAAACAAAATCAAACAAATACTACCCATTGTCTACATCTTGTCACATTTTTCGTTCTTTATCCATGATTCCTTTCGTGCTTTGTTTGTTGTTCTCGCGAGTCTTTACGTCATCATCAACGGTTGTAGTCACGTGATATCTTGGCGGCATGGGTGCGGATGGCTTGGTGGCCAAACTTCCAGGTTCTTGTTGCAGAGGTGCTCGGTTGTGGCACAGACTGACGGTTGCAAGGCTCACTGCTGGTGCTCTCCTGTCCTCGTCGATTCACTGTGATCATGCTGTCTGGCAATTGGGAAAGACTTACTGAGTACAGAAAAATATTGGAAGCTTCCTTGGGAAATTGGATTTCAAGTTCGCCATATGGGAATTCCAGGTTGATTTGTTTCCATTTCTCCCCCCTCCCCCCCAACTGTAAAAACCCGAGCTCTAAATTTTATGCTGCCCGTTGAGCTAAACTACGAAAAGGATCCCTGAGCTCGCCGTTTGCATTGGATCCCGAATGCCAATGCGATCCGTGCATCTCCCTATTCTTGGCCATTTGGCAACACAAATGCTGCGCTGAATGCTATTCTGCTCGATGCCGGTCTGCGGCACGTCCAGCAACGCCGAGATATTATCTCTCTCCATACGAGACAGACGTTGCAGCGGCGTCACATCCAAATCCGCCATATCCAAACCACCAACATGGAATGTCTCAATTGTCGCAGCCAGCCCACGGGTGTTACACAGTGTTTTCTGCTACGACAGAGGGTGATAACACCAGTCGGCATCTTTGTCGATGTCATCTCCTATCCCGGACAGGCAGATGGCGCGGATCCCGTGTTACGAGCATGCGGAAGGCACATGGAGTTCACGGCCAGATCGGAACCAAGACCCACCGCAAATGCGAGCCGACAAGTGATCGGTCCTGGTAGCGCTGACGGACCAACTGGTTTGTGTTTCGAATCGTGGAACCGCGCATGTGGTGGCGGAGGAGCACTCCGGAGGTAAGTGATCGCCGGTCGTTGTCCTCGAGGAAACGGATAGCGGATTGACGCCTTCTGCTCAACAGCAATTGACAAAATTGAAGGAATGAGAATGTCCCGGGGAGCGGGAACTCTGCGGCTCCTTTTCTCTGGGTCTCGGACACGCGAGCGGCATTTGCCACGGGCCAACTCAGGAGGATGGTTGGAATGGATGGATGCGATCCGTCATCCGCAGCACACCCCAGACAGGGGGCCGTTACACGGGTGCCTAAAAACGACCGGGACGGCCACCCTCAAACTCATTCCCACGACCCAAGCGCCTACACCCCCAGCGTAGAGTACCCGGCGTCTCACCTTGGGGAGTTCGTTTGGGGGCTTTTTCATCCGTTGCAAAATCCAGCACCTCTGCCCGGGTTGTCCGGTTTGAATTGGTTTTGACAACCAACTCCCCTCGGCGCTCCACGGTCGCCAGCAATCGATTCCGGGTCTGGCACGCAGCTAGAAATGTGCACCATTCCTCTCTGTTGACACCACCACTGCATGGTCTTGGGGTCCCATTCCGCCCGCAGAAGGCATTGGGTGCTCGTCTCCCGACCAACTGCTTGGGAGCCGGAACCCATCGAGGCAGTTTGGCCATTTACCCTACGCACGGCTGTCCAAACCGCTCTCCTCTCCCACCAGGCGCACAGGTAGCTTCGGGGACTCGACATGCTGGGCACCAGACGAAAAAGAAGAGTCTCCCCAACTCTCCCAGCACCATCATAACCCGCGCGCCGCTCGGACGAATCCCCCTCGATGTGGGGGAACAACAAGGCGCGACTACAGCCGTCCCGGCCACCGCCTCCTTTCGATCCCGTCGTCGAAGCGTGGCTCGAATCTCTGCCTCTCCCGGCTGTGAAGCCCTCGCGAAGGGAGCTTCGCCAGTGGAAGCTTACCGACTACCACGGCCTCGGTCGGAGCGTCTTTATCACTTGCATCATCCTCCGAGTCATCTCGCTCGTCATCGCCCTGACCGTCACGGGCCTCACTGCCTCCGTGGTGGCTCACCGACCACCTTTCCTCGAAGCTCACGAGCGTCTCGTGTCATGCCTCGTCGTGGTTTGTGTCGTCCTTCTATCTTGGGAACGGCAATCGTGCTGACCATTTTTTTCTTGCGACAGTGCCCAATTGTGGCACTTTGGGATATCATCGAGTTTACCGTCGCCTATGTTGTTCGGGATGGCGGGTTACCGCCCAGTTTCCATGTGGTGGTCGACAGCCTCCTCTTCCTCGGCGTGGCTACAGCCATGGGCACCGTACTTGTCGATGTCATCTGCGGCGTGACCGACTTTGGAGCCGCCTTCACCTCGGTTGGCGAGGAGATTGCCTGCGTGTGCTTTCTTGTGGTGCTCATGTACGTCTCGACGGCAATGCTCCTCCGGGAAGCTACTTGATATTTGGCTTGCGACTGACACGTTCACACAGGGTACTCCACTCTTTCCTGTTATTCTTTTTCATATGCAACTTCGTCGAGGGCAAACGGCGACATCGCCGGCCCCTGGTGCGGTACCGAGCTGCGGTGCCTCGCTACGCACACGCTGCACGCTACTATTCAGCAAGGTCCCCTGGAGAGGCCGTTCCACCGCCGGCCGCACATTATGGGTTCAAACAAGGCCAGGTCACAACACCGGTGGAAATGAATCAGCTCGGCATGGCTCAACAACGTCAGCCTGGCTTAGGGGCTCTCTCACTTCCACTGCCGTCGCCAGTTGCCCACGACACAGCGACAGCCAACTCCGTTGTCGCAGATCCCGGTGCCAGCGAGAGGGCTGCATTCGCCCAGGCCATGTCCGGGCTGTGGGACATGGGCGAGTACCAATCCTACCAAAACGAGTCACGGCGCGGGGAGGGCGAGGAGGAACTCGGGTTTGACAGCGAGCCTGTGACCGCGGAGCAGCCCCCACCATTGCCACCATCACCGCCTCTTCCAGCAAAGGTGCGCTATATGTGAGGGGGTGGTTGGTGGTGGGGATGCATGGTCGGCCCAACAGCTGTCTGAGCAACTGTGCCTCGGTTGGGTTTTTCCTCTGGGAACACAGGAGGCTTGGTGCCACGATTGATCCTCGTTGGCGGAGCTGAATTGGGTTCATTGCCGCATTAAGCGGTAGCTGGCAGCCGGCAGCCATGGAAGTTTTGTTGATAAGACCGGAGTCGTCTACTTTCCCTGTACCTTTTACTCTGATATAGGATACCCCCGAATGGTGATTTGAATTTCTTTCCTGGGCAAGTGAACGGGGCCAAAGTTCCTTGCTGTGTCATTGTTCCGACTGCCATCGGCGCTTAGTTTAGCTTTGGTGGAGTGAGGTAAAGCAAAGGCCCAAGAGTGGCAACTGTCCAGCAAGAGTTTGTTGGAGAGAGATGTTGATTGCCGTCTGTCAAGCTGCATGCGAAATGCTGTGGATCCACCATTGGCGAATAAGCTGCGAGAGAATCCTTCTGCCTACGGATATCGCAACGTCCGGCGTCTTGGGAGCCATGAAATGGGTCAATACACAGAACTAAAGTGGGCAAATTAACGAAGATGGTGTGTGTAGGCGGGCAGTTGATTGGCCTGGTCGTAAATTGAGGGCATGGTATTGTGTCTTGATTGATCGGATTTGGTCATGAGGGCTTTTCTGGTTTCTCCTTTTGATGTAATAAATACTTGACACAGCAGTTCTCTCACTGACAGTGGATTTTAACACTTTGGGTCCTGTCGATTCTTTCCTTGATTCTGTTCCTCGCGAGCCTGGCTGTGGGAAGAAAGGATGAACCATCCAATGTAGGGACGACGGGGAAGCGGTGATAAAAGCGTTGGTTTGGGAAGAAAACTTAAAATACGAAAAGAAAAAAAAAGACAAGAAAAAAATAAAAAAAAAAAAAGGTACAACCCGAAGGCAAAAAAAGGTAGTAAACCCAGAAACAAATATAAAAACAGAAAGGATGTGAAAAGAGAAAAAGACAAGAACAAACACAAAACGAAAAACAACAATAAACTAAACCAACGAATAATTTATCAAGAAATTGATCGTATGAAAATGACAACTCTAACTCATTGCTGGCTAAAACGAGAGCCGCAAGATCAATATTTTGCGGAAGTTAACCATTTTTCTCGACTTTTTGCGCGGTTCTCCGCAGTTTGGCAGAGCTCCTCTGGGTGGCTGACCAGTCTGCCCACACCGGAGCCTGTCTCCCTCCGGCCCCGGCATCGAAGGGGAGGACAAACAAGGGGATGAGAAAGAGGCAGACATCGACTGAAGTCACCTCTCAACACCCCGCCGGCATGGTGTCCATGTCGGCGGTGACGAAGATGCCGGGCCGGAGGCAGAGAGGAACAGGTGGGAGGTGGTACTAGCAAAACCAAAGTTCAGGGGTCATCGAACGCCGCTGGCTAACACACACCGTACATGATACATGATACACTCTGGGTGACATCGATAGCTGGGCGGGCAGATGTTAGCCCGAGATGGTCTGGCTGGACCCAGGATGGAGGTATGGGTTCTGCCGCTTCTACGACCAGGAACAGCCAGCAAGTACGCCATTCGTTCGGGCCAATTGTGCCAACAGCCATCGATATATTACAGAAGGTCTTATAGTAATACACGTAGATACAGACAGTGGATCGATGTTCCCAGACATTCATCTGAATGTTGCATGGGCAGACCGAGGTGCAGTTTCCCCTCCATTGGGCTCTGTCACAAGGTCTCAGCCCGGAAGCAAACAATCCCCCAAGACCCTGGGAACAAGTTCCGTTCGCGCCACTCACAACCGATCGCTTCGGGAGGAGCCGACCCTAGTCACTCGATGCCCAAGAGTAGGTCCCTCGGCGGGGGCAGTACGTAGTACTTTAATCAACGCGTTCCGGTCAGAGATGCGTGCGGGGATCGGTGGCATCGTCCACTGTGATCCAGGTCTGCGACGGCATCAGGGTTAGGGACTCGACAAGGGGAAGCATGACTTCTCCTGGGTCCCGGGCTTTACGCTAAATTAGAGGCCCGCGATCTCTTGGATCCACGTATAGACCTTCTCTGCGACCGTCTCGCTGTGATCTAGACGGGTTGGGTCAGTTCCGGACTTTCAAAGTTCCCTCCAAGACCACGGGGTAGCATCATGGCCGCATGGCACTGGCGTCAGACGCCATCACGATCGCCAGGCATCAACGAAAAACAGGCAAGCCATCCAAGACACGGAAAGGAAGGATAGGGTAACACTTACGGATGCAAAACGCATGTGGCAGGCCAGCCTCATCGACAACAACCTTCGTCCCCCTCCGGGCCTTTTCGTTGCTCTGCCTCCGCTCAATGAACTCATCGCGGCAGTGGTCGGCGACCCAATGGTCCTTTGATGCGAAAAACAGATAGAACTTGGCGGCGCCGTTGCCGTTCCCGTCTTTCTCCTCTCCTTCCACAACCTCCCTCATGGCCTCCTCTCCCTCCCACATTTCCTCCTCCCATCTCTCCTCAGCAATCCGCTCCATCTCGTCCACGCCCATATGCAGGCCCTGCCAAATCGCGTCCCTCTGTCTGAGGAATTCGAGAGTGGCTTTCTCGGCATGCTCCGGGAACCCACCGGTCAGGAAGCGTACCACGCTCGTGCGCAACCATGCCGGCAAGCGGTCGAGCCCCCATGTGAGAGCGTGGGCTGGGGGGGTGAGAAGCGAGCTGAGGAGGTAAGGAGTGACAAAGTGGGAAAGGAGGGTGAGCTTGCGCCCCTTGGGAGACAGGGCAATATGCGTGAGGGTGGGGAAGAGGAGGATGCCGGCTTTGAGGGGAAGGTTGGCGAATTGGTCGACGGAGGTGTATGTTAACACCCCGGTGCGGTAACCCTTACGAGCGAGATAATGTCGGTGGATGACCTCGGTGCAGATATAGCTTCCAACCGAGTGTCCCATCAGGATGATCTCGTCGAAGCCCCGGCTCTTTCCCTTGGTCTCACACTGGGAGGTTGGGTTGTTCATGCGACAGAGGTGGTCACATATGGCGCGGATTTGGTCCTCAACAACGAATGGCTCCGCTACAACCCCCTCAGAGTCACTGAACGTAGTGCCGTAAGCAGGTTCGTGGTCCGAGTCAGCGAAACCTATGAGGTTGCGGCCCTGGATGTGAAAGGCG
The DNA here is from genome assembly GCF_041956435.1 of Mycothermus thermophilus. Taxonomy (NCBI): domain Eukaryota; kingdom Fungi; phylum Ascomycota; class Sordariomycetes; order Sordariales; family Chaetomiaceae; genus Mycothermus; species Mycothermus thermophilus. The sequence goes on along the minus strand of NW_027191431.1, from coordinate 1,815,358 downwards.
TGACGGCATCCATTCTCTGACTCCTTGTCGTCCAGAAGGCAACGGATATGCCTTAGAAATGGCTCGTAGTAACGAATGAGACCAGGGTTGCCAGCCAGGTGGACAATTAGAATGTGTTTGCGGGTAGAATCGTCCTGGAATTTGGACGGGAAATCGAGAGTTGGCAGGCCCTGGCGCCTGAACGTTGACGTTCTTGTTTTCATCTGGAGTGATGTCTTGTGATCGTTCCAACTATAGTGTATTATCTCGGGGATTGAGGTAACTGAAGCTCCCTTCCAGAAGGGTGTGGATGCGTTGGTGTTTCTGGCCGCCTGATAATGGAGCGCTGTATCAGGCTCCCCGGGATGGACGGAACCTGGGAATGTTCCGCGAGTGGGTCCGGCAGCAGATCAGCGGGTTTCCATTCATCCCGAACTCCGCCATCCCGGCCGAAAGAGCCGCTTCAGGGGTTAACTACTTGTATGGAGGAGATTAACAGCGGCCAGCCATGCTCTGCGAAACTTATTGGATTGATGATACAGCGTACAGTTCTCCGTGTCCCTAGGCAATAGTAGTGTAATAGACTGTATTTAAGAAGTACTGTTCCTCTACGTCAGGATTAATATTATTTCGTTCTTTTCTTGTCGATTATTAATTTTCCATTTGATCATTTTTTCTTCCTTTCTTCCGCCTTTCTTCGTTTTGTTTTACTTTTCGGTTTCTTTTTTCTTATTTTGTTTTCTTTCTTATTTTCATTTTTATTTTTCTTCTTTCTTACATTTTATGGGCTGCTCCAAAGAGATTCCTTTGCTGCCGGCGCTATTGAAACGAGGTGGCAATCGGCTGGGATCATTGACAGTCACAATGAGATCGCGTGTTTCCGGATGAGCATCATGACATCCAGGTCGCCGAGCTTTCCACCCTTATCCGTGAGGAATGATTCTGTCCGCTTTTCACTGACGGTTGAGCTTGGCTGCGGATATCGTTCCGACAGGCCGCAGATGAGTAAGTGGCTGGGAAGCTAAGATCAAGGAGTAGAGCCCGAACGTGCAATATATTAATGAGGTCCGGGAAGAGTGATGATGGAGAAATCTACCGAGGGAAGAAATTATCGATGACGGCCATTAGTGGTCGAAGGGATACACAGCAGGGATGCCTCATGATCTAGTTCGTAATAAGAATCACCGTCTTGTATGGTCTGGCCATCAAATTGCTTGATGGTCATAGACAGAAAGGAAACAAAACCCTAGAGGTCAGTGGAGTATTAAAGGCAACCTCAACCATCCCCCCTATATGGTAGTGAGATCAAGAAAGCCCACTGGCTCTGATTGCCAAGGGTCCAACTGCATCTGAAGAACGAAACTAATCTAGCTAAAGTACAAGATGGGTGTGTTGAAGTTGACTAGAAGGGCTACTCTCTCCTAGTGGCCTGGCCACCTTATATCCATCCAGCTTCCCTGATGTTTGCTGCCGTGCGATTGGTTGTTTGTACTAGTCCGTCCTTGGTTGAGATTGATTGCCTGTGTTTGCTTGCAGCTATGTTTTCCCACTGTTCAGCTTGCCCAGGATTTGTGGCATGTCCACGTCCAGGCGTGCCACGGGTTCAACTTCAACAGAACACTCAATTCGACGGAGGCCTGTTCAACCACACCACGATTGGAGGGTGCGCCCTTGAGCTCTGGCCTTTGCCGTCGCCCGACTTCTGACGGTAGGCGTCACGGTGAGAGTCCTTCCGTACCAGCTCGATATTCTCTGCTACGTACGCCTCCAAGGCAGCCCAGCCGTTAGATCCTTTCTTTCTTTCTTTCTTTCTTTCTTTCTTTCTTTCTTTCTTTCTTTCCTTCCTTCCTTCCTTCCTTTGTGCTATATTCATCATGCGATGCCCTATCTGTAGCCTTTAGTTTTAATTAGACCATGGTTACAAGATGATCATGGTGATATATGGCTAGACATTTAATAACATTCTTGGTCACATTAACGGTGCATATGGACAGAATAATGATGATCGTTGATCATGATTTCAAAATTCTGACATCACAAGCCAAATCTCAAGTGTGGCTCTCTAATGGCCTGGTTATCAGTCATCAGTAGAAAAGGTCACAGAAGCAATCATACCATGTGCCGCGGAAAGAAGAAACACGGATGCACAAAGCTTTCTATACCGACACCTCGCAGAAACAGAAGGACTGCGAGATTGTGCTTTTTACATTTGGTGAGCTGTGAGGTGCGTACATGGTGCGGCTCCGGGAGGCCTCCAGGAACATGCATTGCAGGACCAACCAGTCTTGGTGGGTGAGACCCTTTCAACGGCGCCAGCCTCCGAAGCTCTCAACTTTTCTCGCCAATCATCATAGCCCAAGAGTACCTACCTGAGTTTTAAAGCGAAGGGCAAGTGGCGTTTTGCTTGGTTGTGGTCCGACACAAATCGATGATTCCTCAGGATCATTGCTGGGATCGCGTCCCTAGGGGTGGCTGCCACCAAATCGCAAGGATGACAATACCTACCGAACAAACCATATTGGCTCACGGATTGGGGCGTAGTGAGCCAGAATTGATTCCAAGGTAACATATCATGTATGTTGCTACAGGACTTTGCATGAAAATACAGCAGGATGATGATGTTCGGAGAGGCAATTCGCTGTTCTTAAGGCTTTTACCCCCTGCGAAACCTTGTGAAGTGCGCCCAACACCCACACCTCGTCGGAACTCATACATGACCTCGCAAGAAAATCTCACTGCTTCCCAATCACTCGGCCTGGTCCTGACAGGGATCGAGATAGCCCAAGCTCCAGTCCAAATGTTCCACAGCTCCTCTTTCAACATCTCCCCAACAGCGTCTCCCAGAGTGGTACCAGGGCTCCCAGTCAACCAAATCAAGAGACCATGGAATCAATTGGCAGGAATAACGCTGCCCGCCTGAATTTTTAGATGTTACATTTACTTGAAGTTCAAATGATTATTAGCTCCAGCTCTGAAAGGAGAGGCTGAAGACGTACAAGCACTCGGATTTTCAGTAGCGGGAACAGGTGGTGATGCTAAGATCCATGCACCCACTCCCAGAAGGAAATTGACACACCGGTCGTCAGCGGCGGAGGCTAAGTATAATCAGTTGACCAAGACTTGAGAGATTGTATCAGAGCGATTTTCTACTTACGCATGATGCGGATCTAAGCGTCACGAAGAAGCATCGATTGTCTCGCTCCAAGTGGCGAGAACCAGAATTCGAACAACATCAAGCAGACATCCCCCCATTTATACTCCTAAAGTGTAAGTGGCTCACGACGCTGCGCGTGAGGCAACGTGACAGGCGCAAAGTCTTCGAAACTGCACAACCACGAAGCAACGGTTGACTGAGGCTAATGTACCCGGTGCTGGTTGGCTTGCAAAAAAGCACCGTTAGAGCCTAACAGATGGAAGAATATAATGCGTCCTGCATCGAGTGGAGGAGATCCGAGGGAAAAAGCAAGCAAATAGTTCCGCCCGGTTGAAGCGTGTTGTCATTTTCGATGCTTTGACCCATGTCAGTCTCGAGCGTAGGTATTTCAGTCTGTTAACTAATTAATAGATGGTGGACAGGTCGTTTTGCGCCGTTTTGGTAAAGTAGGCACCTTTCCGGTAGGACTCTTCGTCATGTTTCCGGTAAAGGTCTGGCATATTAGCACTCCAGCGTCAGCATGTCTGTGGTGAAGTCACTTGTGCAGGAGGACAACACTTTCGCCTGGCTGGCGGTTATTACTCGAGGTATCATTGCTGTTGAGACAGCTTTGCATATCCATACAATATGTTAGGTAACCATTACAAAGATCGGTTGTTGCCCTCTTCTCTTGACGAAGCAAGGGTGTCTAGGTGACTGTGTTCTTGCAACATAGAAGGGGTGAAGGGGATTGGCTACCATTGCGCCATTGTGCTGAAATCGATGATCAAATATTTGATCACGGCCCACACATCCTATCCTCATCCTACCCGACAAACCCACCAGACGATTGGTTGCCTGGCCGAAATAACCCGCCGCACAGGGAAAGTAGATGGGCTCAAGCGTTCTTTGACACCTGGGCTTCTAACTTGCGCACCAGACGGATCTGATGACCATTGGAAGTACGTAGGGTACAAGTGTTTGGGGAGCCACACCCCAAGTATCCCATGAGTTATTTTTTGGCACAGTGACTCTCTGCCGCACTCCAGACAAAAACAGGGTACGTGTGCTCCCCATGGGGAATCCTCGGTCACAAGTTCTGGTGGCGTTGAGTGTCTTAAGCCACACCGTTTGCGCGGATAGCGACGACCAAAGCCATCAGGGGTTTGTAGAAGGCCGCGCAATGGCGGGCAATGGTTCTTCGTACTGCCCTTGCCATATACCTGAATTTGCCACAAAGAAACTAGTCCTTGTTTGTTGCCCTGAGGGTTAGCTTTGTTGCGCTGTTGCGTTCAGTAACTTGACATGCTGTGCAACACATGGTTGTGACTCAAGTGCTCTAGCTTCGTCAAGGTATCACTTTTGCTCGTAACTTAGCCTTTACCCACAAGGATGGCATGCTATGTGAAGTGACATGAAGGCTACGAGCGTTTGGACGAACCGTGCTATGCGGTCGCACCACTCTTGCGGCTGAAACCTTGGGATCTCATTGGTGTCGCTCAACGAATCTTCTGATGTGGACTCCTGGACATTCTGATAGAGCTCGGCTGTGATTGCTACGCGCAGGGTGCAGCTTTGTCCGGCTTATGCAGTCATAGTGGCAATTGATAGGCCTGCTGAAAGTGTAAGAATGATGGTTGGCCTGCCCCGTGTTTGAGGGCGAAGCAATCGTCCCAGGAATGGTGCGACATGGACGCGGATTTGTGGTGGCTGGACTATGGTCAAAACGTTTGTCGAATTTTCCGCCACTGTCAAGAACAGGGCTGAATGCCCTCATCAAGCCTGGAAGCGCGTGTCGCATTTCCAATCCCGAATGCCTTGATGTCTTACATTAGGAGGGGCTCCCGAGACATACTCGGTGGCCGAAGTGTATTCATACATTGCTACTCTGTAGTATCCTATGCCCATCGACCTGTTCTCAAGGCTTTCTATGTTTCTCGGCTGGTGTCCCAACGGGCTCAGTCTCTTATCACTCAACAAATTAATACATGCAGGTCTCCGAGAGTGATTTGCCACTATCAGTTGTTTCAAACCTCGGATTGCTCGGAAAGTCGCTGAGCAGTCACCTCATCCCCGAGGCTGAAACGGTTGTGCCAAGATGGAGCGTTTTCACAGGGCTGAGATAATAAGCACTAAATTCCATGTTTCTAAAAGTCTGCCACACGAAAACCGTAATTAGCCAATGCGTCACACCGCAAAAACATGTCGAGTGGCAGGAACATGGTGCTTGCAGCGTGTCTCTGCTCAACAAACACTCATGCTTGACCTAGGCGGGGTATCGGAGTTGAGCCCATGCCTCACCGAGTCTGCAGCTGCGCACAGACAGATGATAGGAGTGGCAATCGAATGAGGCCAATTTGAATAGTGGGGAGGATGAAGTTGTCTTACCTCTGTCGTGGCATAATTTAGCATCCCTCGGTCACCTTAACGGCCTGAACGGTAAATAAGGAGCTTGTGGTATTCGAGAAAGCAACCACAAGATGGGTTTATTATTTGATTATCTCTACCAACAACTTAGATCCCGGTGTCTCTTGCCTTTAGATGTGCACCTAATGCGCCTGAGACCAAGCTACAAGTCAGGAGTCGAAACTGAAAACGGCTCTCACCCTCCCGTACCGTTACGACGAAGTGAACAACAACAAAGGTGGCAAAATTTGTCCCTTCTTCTGCCACAAGGACACGCCCATGGCCCTCGCGCAATGCTTCGGATTCCCGCGCAGCCTCACTCTGCACAATTTCCACTGTGGCAAAACAGTCACCGGACACATCTCCAACCACAACAATCAACAAGGTCTCAGGATGAGGACTCGAAGACAACCACGTTTGATGGTCGCGAGTGGCATTCTCCGAGTCTACATCACTTTGTGTTGGCTTCATGTTTGCAAGACTCGAGAGTGGCTAAGGAAGGCGAGTGAGGGTGACGTACTTGACAGACCGTCGCCCAGATCTGGGAAGCCCAGAGAGGTGTTCGAATCCTGCACCCATGCTCCAATACCTCGCAGCTCGTCAAGATTTGAGGTTCTCTGGTCTAGATAGTGAGAAGGAGGGTAAGTCAGAGCGTGTGAGATTGTCTAAATAAGAAAACTCCAGCAGGGAACCTCACGCATCTCAGACACAGCGAACGCTTCGGGATAGGAACGTTGAACGTAGGAAGAGGATCGTAGGTGATTGCTAATGAGGTGGGAAGTCGTGGGCGGAGCATTGTGGTAATCTCATTCTTATAGCTCAAATCACCCGGTGTCATCCACTCGTTGTTTCTGAAAATGAGGCTATTCGATGGCAAACAACACAGCCAATTCATCATCAAGGTAACAATTGCCACGGGCAACATCGTCTTGCCACGGGCCATGGTGCAGGGGATGCGCAGTCTGAGGATGGGCAATGGCCTCCGGCACTTCCCGCTCAGTTAGGGCCCAAGGTGACCTCGGGACCGAGGGACAGGAAGAATCCAAGGCTCCCGACAGTTCAGTGCTGAAAGTTACTCCAAGGTTTAGAACTCCGATAACTTGCTCGACTACCCTGGGTTGCGAGGCTACGAAACATCTATGTGTGGAAGTGATTGCCATACCGTCTCTCGCAGTTGGGAGTATGCGCAAAAAACATGATGCTCAGAGGAACATGGGGCGTTCTTTGTCGGTGGGGGAAACATCCTGCCCCAATGGCTCTTGTGGCTGGGATGCCAGCCGACTCTGTGGGTACGGGTGGACGAAATTGCCATGTCTCAGCGCGCGCCACGAACAGCCCGCCTACTACGAGCTTCTTGAGACGCCATGAGAATCTTACTGCATTAGCACGCTGCATAGTGACGATCAACGCCTAGCCAGTCGGTTCGATCCGACGACCTTGTGTTATCGAGAACCTCCACAGAACCGCAGGATGCATGTGTTGTCATCTCTAGTAGCTTTTATGTGCCTCTACTCCCCATATCTGCTAATTCAAATATTCCTGGATCCCGTAGCTATGTTGAGGGCGCCGGGACGGAGAATTGCCTCATTGGGAAAGCCCGGTCCAGGTGGGGCCATGGTTGGCTCCGAATGAGGCCGGAAGAGTGGGGCCGCATACCGGAGCTCCGGGCGGAAACGGGACAGATGGCAAGGGGCTGCAGCCGCTCCAGCCACAGCCATTGCGGCTTGTCAAGACTGTTGCTTCCAGTATTAGGCATGCTGCACGCAATCCTCCTCTTGTTTCAGCTGGAAGATTCCGATCGCCAATCTGTCCGCACTCCTACCCTCCATTTCTTTGCCCATCAGCGCAAAAAAATTGGAACAACTTGCTCCAAAGTGGGATCTTAAACTCGAAGCTGACGATATATAGAGTCGTTGCTGAATGCTAGGTTAGAATGATCTTACCTCAGGAAAACAGGACCGAGGAATCCATTTGGGGCGAGTGCATGAACATGTTTTAATGACCGACTCTGACAATGCATCCTTGGAAAACAGTGGGAGGTTGGATGACTTCGTCAGCGATCAGACTCATAGGGGGCAAGGCAGTCTGTGGACACATAACACAGGGTTAGGGTTTTGGAGCAGACCACCCGCGCTAAGTAAAACTGAGTGTCACATTTATCTTGATTACATAACCATCCTTGCTTACGTAAGACAAATCCTTGCTTCTCCAGGATGTTGGTTCACATGAGAAAGATTCCGCAACCACCACCATCTTCATCTTCACACCACGATTCCCAGGTCTTGCGTTCGCTCTGTTGGCGCCCAGGCGTTCGTTCTTTGGTGTCTGTCCTAGGATATCACTCTTTACGTTAAGTTCGCTTGTTTTCACAAAAACAATCGCCACAATTCATACAACCGCCCAGGACGACGTTTCCGGTCACCAAATCTCGCCAGATCACACCCAAAGAACTGGGATATTGCCCCGATGAAGTTCTATAGGGTTCAGCATGCCAATTCATTTACGGTCTACAGACCTGCGTTTGGTCTAGAAGCCAGGGGCGTTCCCAATTACAACGACCCCGAGGGGACCTTCAATGCTAGGACGTTCTACCGACATCTCGAGTGGAGGACGAGGTCGGCCCCCTTCTCGCCTTTCATTTCACTTTACAACAACGTCGGTAAGACTCGCCACAAACAGGGAGGTCCAAATGTCATGGGTGATGATAATGTCTGACAGCTGGATTTCGGGGACAGATGACGCGCGTGAGCGCGCAGAATTTCACGTGGATCAAGGTGAACCCGACGTCCGCATCATGGAGATTGAGGCAGACGTCTCTCCGGATGCGTACGTCATTTCCGACGACGTTACCCTGACAACGTGGGACGACGAGGATACGGGCACCATGTTCATTTCGACAAGCAACATTCGGAAGCATCTTGGGATCAGTGTCCGCAAAACTCAATCTTCGGAATGGTTTGCTGTTGGCCGGATACCCGCAGAGTTGATTGTTGCGAAATACGACTACCGTATGAGGTACATCTGGTGAGGGCCTGCAAGAGGTCTTGGGTTGTCCTTCACCCAGACAGCAACTGAAAGCACAACAGCCAGCGGACCAAGTATTCTGAGCCATCGTGGCCTGTTGCAGCATAGCCTAACGATGACTTTCTCCACCCACGCCCGAATTCTCTGAGTAGTAAACTCATATTCACACTCATACGAAGGTGTTGTTACATTGAATCAACCTGGTAGATTGGAACACTCATGGTGTGTCATGTAGTTTTTAAGCCCTACTCCTGTTGTGTTGACCATGAGAATCACAAACTGTGCCATGCCAAGACCATGACCAATGGCCAAATATACAAGTACAGGGGAGACGAGGAAAAATTCAACAAATGAGACTGATCTTGAGGGCAGTACCCCATTTTTCAAAGTTCTTCTGATGGCCATCTCGTCATTTGTCGTCAACTGTACGGACCGGTATCCATTGGGAACGGGCGGGTTATCTCGGTGTCCAAAACGGTATTCAGCTGTCTCTGGCTGGTCTAGGCATGGCCGATAGGTGTTCATTTTGTCTTCAGATTGCGTTGTATTGGCTGCCTTGAGCCTCATGGGCATTGTGGCTCATCAGGTGGAGCTCAGTTCAGGGGAGTGGTTCTTGTCTGGGAGTCCAGAGGTGGGGAGTGGACGGAAGGCTGGAGGTCTGTGTCAACAACCAGGTTAGCAAGACGAGGCTTCAGTCATTGATGGGGTAGCCGGATTTCTGTGCGGCAACGACGCGACTCAAACCGCACTGTAGTAACGCTCAGCATCATTTTCGGGCACGCAGTGAAGTTGACCTTCCCATCTTTTCATGCAGGTCATGGGACGGGGGGTGTGGAACAAAGTGGTTGGATAGCGGAAGCCGGCGAGAAGGGATCGAGGTCATGTCGGTGATGCCCAACGCAGACAGACAAGGCTGAAGGACAGAGGACAAGGCGGATGATGGTTGCTATTCCGAGGCTGCCGATCCGGCTGGCTCAAGAAGACTGTTGGGCGTGAACACAGCGTCTGACCCGCGTGATCTCCGGGCTGGCAACCGTACCCATACGGAGTCGAGCAGGTGTGGGTGACGTGTCGGCCAGTCCGCGACAACACTTGGTCATCCTCGGTCAGTGGGGATGATTCCGACCGGAAGAGAACGTCAAAACACATGGGCGGGCAACGGCAGCTGCCCGTGCGGCAGCTGAGAGAGGGATCGAAGAAGCAGAGAAGCTTCGGCTAACTCGGCAATCGTTGGTAGGCCGATTCCCTGTTTAGTCTCACCCAATCCCTCGTTGAGAAGAAAGCCAAAATGTGCGTGGCTTGTCTGACCGTTTAGGGGTTGTAGAGGGGGTAGCCACACGGACTGACAGCCTTCCCAACATTTCAGTCGCAGAGCCTCATCGGTGTGGCACTGGTCGGCTAAGGCTTGGCCAGGAACGTGTCGGCGTCTCAACGAAGGCTTCTGTCGAGTCTTCCTCCGGGTCTTGGAAAACAGGTGGT
>NW_027191431.1:1710133-1802846 GCF_041956435.1 Mycothermus thermophilus | reverse complement strand
ACCTAGTAAATGATTGGGACGAGAGAGGCTATGGGGGGTGGCCGGTTTTTTGGGCCGGTGGAGCTGTATTAGGAGAAACATGGTGGGCAAGAAAGTTGAGCATGCCCGTTTCAAGCTGACTCGACAATGCTGCCATCCTTGATCGCCAGGTGTGGTGCGAAATGTTTATTCTCAAGAACGCAGAGCGCAAGAACCTGTTCCCTATCCGGACTTAGCGTGAGATCTCGGTTCGGCACGCCGCCCAGATACCTACACCATCACCCTGCATCCCGCTCGTCACGCGCAGGATTGCAGATACGGATACACACTGAGCTGATGGCCAGAATTCGCTGCCCACCGGCGTACCTTACCTGGTTTCTGCCGGGTTCACCTGGAATATCCCTGTGGATACCGGGCAGCTTGTTCCAAGTCATGACCAGGACAAGAGCAAATGCGGCGCTTGCGTGAGGCACTAAGTTTCGTAACGCTAGGCGGCGCTTAACGCCGCGGCTGGGGAGGCGCCAATCCACACGTATGAGTACCTCACCTTGTACAGTCCCTAAGTGACCCTGGTTACATCCAGATTCATCGAGCGGCATGAGAGGTGGCCTGACGATGACGCAGCCGAAGCTAAAGCTGCAAGACACCGGCCGGCCCGAAGCCGTTTTCAGTGTTCAGCCGCCCAGTGATAGCTTGCCGTCGACTTGCAGAAACAATCAAGCAATAAACGAAGCCTTCAGGCTCACTGCAAGCAATCGCTGATGCTCCGTAAAGTCTATTTGTTTGGCGCTGTTCCCTTGTTAAGTTCCCGGGTTTGTTACTGATGAAGCATACATTATCGTTGATCGTTGGCTACACCCATAGGGCCCGAAACGCTCACCTAGCAGTTCGCCGACGGCGATGAAGGCCTGACCATAACGCCGAAGCGCATAGCGGGGTGTGTGATTGGCCTCCATAGTGTGGGCCACTGCAGAATCGGAGAGAGCTCAAGTACATACATACATACATAGGTACCTACCTTACCTCGCGCACTGTGTCTGCGGCTCTGGCTAACCCAGCGAGCGCTTGTGGGACAAGCAGCGCGCGGTTTGCCATTCCTCGAAAAATCCATGCGGATCATGCAGATGATGGAAGGTAGTTTGAAGCTCTCTACCCATGAAATGAAAACAACGCAAAAAGTCTCGTATTCGCCCCCTACTCTATCACAAAACAAGGTTCTGTCCATTGCATTCTGAATGGTTTGTACATTCTAATACTCCGTAGAGCAATCAGTTTCCTCCCTGTTCCTTTGTCTCTGTCCCTCCCATATTGGCCCCATTCAAGTCAATGTACCCGACGCTTGATGTAGCCGTTGCGTGACCCAGGCCGTTTTGCTGAGCAGCCTGGTGAACTTGTTGGGAATTGGCTTGCTTGTGAGTGGCATGGAGCGGCGACCATGGCAGCGGATTGTGAGAGGACAGGCGCATTAGATCCAGAAGCGCGTTATCTGCTTCTCGCAGTTAGAACCCTGGCTACAAATATAAGTAACAAGCTACAGTGGGACTGACATTGCGGCAAATTACCCGCATGGGAAGGGAATGGGGTATTTTCAGGGGTTTCCGCCCAAGAGCCGACGCCCCTGAGCATCTCGGCCCTGGGGTCGTTGACCACAAGGCTGGGAGCGGGACCCGTTGTGGGCGTGACATTCGCAGTTGGGTTTGACATCTTGGTCAGAAGGATAGGAATCAGAGCCGAAGAAAGTGTATTGCGCGGTATTGTGAGCTTAGCGGTTTTAGAAATTGTGAATCGCGTTGTTCTAGGAGGACTGCTTGGGAAGAACGATGCATCTCGACAACTCCTCTTATGCTTCTTCAACTCGACTTTTGCGGCTCTGCGTCTTGAGCCTCTCAGTGAGCTGCTCTCCCTCCTCCAGAAGCTGACCATTGGGAATGGAAACAAATCAACAGTACGGTATACCAGATTCAGCTTCAGCGGTGAAGGCGGCTCTCCAAGCCGTGCTGGTTCTTTCCAGCTTTGTTGTCACCAGTTGGTGTCAGGTCACCCAACCATGGTGAGCACGCCTGACCTCTACCGAGCACAACAGAGGATCCAAATTTGGATGCTCCGTCTGGGCTGACGTGGTCTTGCATAGTAGCCGTTGAACCTCACCGGGTACGCTCTCCAGAGGAGGACGAACGCGAGAGTTCTGGCGATTTGGGGGTATGACGATGTGTCTATAGGTCTAGATACGACGGAGCAGGTATCCAAATACCGCTGTAACGCGGGAGCCGGAGCGGAGCTCCAAGAACAAGTAAGGCACTCGAATACAAGTGCATCTTCCGAACCATCGTAGTCGCGCGGGCATGTTGCAGCCTCTTGATGAGAGTCGTACCTCTCGGAAAATGCCGAAGACGTTACTCCTCAGGTAACCATGAAAAAGCCGGAACTCCCCGACCTGTTTTCACGCTAGGTTCGTCCGATGAAGCAAACAATCAACCATTGGAGGGGCCTTCACTGTCATGATGACAGTTTGCAGAGCTGAATCGGGATGGCATGAACTCATCTTGGCCGGTCTTGTGAGTTGGCGCGAAGCCTGCATTAGCGGCCGTGCGTAAACGGTTTCTTTCAAACTGGGCTCTTCGAAGTTCAATGGTAAGGCAGTTGGAAAAGTGTCCCGGTGTACCTAGGTAGCTAGGTATTAGGTATGTCGCCGTGTATTAGCCTGGGCTTACTTATCCCAAAGATATCAATCAAGGCGCGATCGTCCGGGGTAGCACAGACCGGACGAATCGTAATAAATCCCAATCAACAAGATCAATAAGATACGTGAGGTACCTAGATTGCACGAATGCCGCTGTCAGGCTTCCTAACCGTTGGGACTCGGCTCAGGTACCTTATGGAACGGTTCGTTCAATCCAATCAGGTCAATGGCAGCTCTCGGGCCTTCCATAGATAGGTGTGTGGTTCTCTGTAAGCTCGGCACAGTATCCAAACAGCCTTGACACTATGGAAGCTCAATTACAAAGTAGAACCTGGAACTGCCGGCAGTACCACTTCAAGAGGTGGCGTGTGTTTGAGATGGTTCCTCGTCCAGACATGGCCACGGCAGCCGCAAGTCTTCCATCAACCCCTCCCCCACCAGTTCAATACCCCAAGCGCGGATGAGCCTGGCTTCGATTGATCGCGAGGTGCATGCATCACTGGCCCACGCAGGTTAGGTTACACAAGCGGTCAAGATGGCCTGCCCCCACTCCTCCCCGTTTAGGTCGACAAGGGTCGACCTGAGCACATGGGAGCCAGCTGAGGTGAGGTGGTTCCCAGGCCGCAGAGCTACCTTATCTTTCCTCTCACCGTCCACCGACGGCATTCACAATTGCGAACGACCCGAACCGGCCCGTATCCGAAGATCTTTTATTCGTCTGTCCATTTTGCGGAAAAAGAACAACTCCCATCCCGTGTCGGATCGGGCTTCAAAATTTGGATGACATTGTCGTCTCACCCAGCGGCCATCTTGCAACCCAGCCGCGGCCCAGCGTTATCTCACCCCACTGCCGCCGGCAACCAAACCTCCAAGCATGTCAACGCACACACCCGACTCGCCCATCGCCGACCACGACCACCCTCCTGGACCTCAATCCAGACCGGTACGGGACATCATTACTGCCACGACTCTTCCAAGTCCCGCTCTCCGAAAGGCGGCCATCATCTCATTCATCCCCGCCCTGCCGCTCTGCATCACTCATGGCATGCTCTCTAAGAACATAGTACCCAGCCTTGGCCTGATTCCCCTTTTCTTCTCAGCCTCCGCTTCGGTGTATCTGCTCGTTGCCGAGCGGGCGCTGGCGCGTGTCGGCAAGGGAAAGCAGCCGCGGGGCACAGACGAACCGGATGTGGAGGCCTCCCCGGATGAGGCTCAAGTCCAGGGGGAAGGCAGAGCGACAGGGGCCACGTCGATCTTGACGCATCGAATATTCGTTTTCTTCCTCGACCTCGTCGTCGCGGCATCTTTAATGGTGGTTTTAGTGTTCTCCTGGGTCGGCGTTGCGGCTAATGGGCGCGCTGATCTAGCCATGCTCGCGGCGTATAGCACCGTCCCGTTGCTGGCGAACTTGTGAGCAATACCCCTCATTCCAACTCTATTTTCCGTTGGTCTGTACGCTGACTTGCGTTCCCAGCCTGATTCATTCGTATACTGCTCTTCGAGAGTTCAGTGCCGGCCTCGCCCTGCCCGGGCTCGTCGAGTATGTCGCTTGGCGAGCAGTTCCTCCGGATTGCCCGCATTGTGGCAACCGCCTGCGCCCAGACACCCTCCCACCCGTGCCGTGGTATGAGACCGTTTCGCGGCCGCGGCTGTCTGTCCCAGCTCTTCCAGCTGTGCCCCGGCCCCCTCCGGTGCGGCCGTTGCTCACCTCTGTCCGGAGCAAGCTGCCTAGCCTGTCAAGCCTCCGGCCCAAGCGCGAGTGGAAGGTGACCACACCCAGTTGGCTGCGCATCCGCCGCGGCGAGGAGGAGCAGGCTCGCCTGTTCGTCGACAGCGAGCACGATGAGGATCATGAGCCGTACACGGATGACCCGATTGAGCCGTACCCGCCAGCTCGCTCAACGACGACGGTGGTGGCCACAGGCCCGGTCAGGGGTGAGCCGGTTGAAGAAGCAGTGGTCGCTACCAAAAAGACTAAGAGGAGTCCCTCGGACCTGTTTGGTGATGAGCCTTCATGGGCCTAAATGGGATGGGGGTTGGTACGATGGATGTGCTCTCTATTCCTTTTGTCTTCCGGGTTTCCGCTGCGTCGAGGCGTTTTTCATGTTGATGTTAGATTCCCCTTGGCGGGGTTCTTCTTGGGCATGGTGAGAGACATGGTTTTGGTGGTGCTGCAGTATTGATACCCGTCCGCCGAAGTTTCAGTTACATGGGAAGAAGAGGGTCCTAGTTCACTCTCACCTAGGTTACGGAGTATGTGGAATGACAATTCTTACCCCTATTCTGCGTTCCAACAGCCCAGCATCACTGATGTCAAGATGAACCTAGTGTTTCGATGTTGGGCAGCATGTGCCAGACGACAGCAGCTGGCGGGCATCCATGGATTTTCCAGGCTGACAAAGCCGCCTGAGCTGGACGGTTGGCTGCCCACCCGTTCATGCCAAGGTTCCCCACAAATGCCACGCGGTTTCAGCAGCCCCTGAGGATTTGGGACGAGGCGCTGCGACACAAGCCGAGTCAGCCCGAGTCCGCGCCTCAGGGCGCTAAGAATCAAAGTGAGGCCAACGGCCAGCCCATCATGGAGTCCCACGACAACCTTTGCCCTGGCTTCCTGCCAGCTCAGCGGCGCCAATTCTACCTGATTTATCCCGTGAAGATCTCCAGACCTTGTTTAAAAGGCACTGCTCGGGCTCTTTCGCTGCAATCATCCCCCAGGAACCAAATAGACGGCAACAATGCCCTACTTCGCCAACACGCCCGAGGCCCAGCTGGGCCGCACCGACTCCCTTGATCCAGACACAACATGCAGAGGAATCACGAATAGTGGCAAGCCTTGCAGACGCAGTCTCTTGTCCGACGACGGCAAGTCTCGGCCGAAACGGTCCAAGAAAAATTCCAATGCCGCGAACGACGCGACAAATCCAGACAATTATTGCTGGCAGCACAAGGACCAGGCAGCCGCCGCGGCGGCGGCGGCGGCAGCGACTCCGCCGAAGAAGACCTATATCACCAGCATTCAGGGGCGCACCAGCATTGACACGCTCGCTGAGAGGCTGGGCCTCATGCGGACCGACTCCATCAGGCCCAGCTGGCCCGGCTTCTCCCGCCCCACGAAGACCGACGAGTCGAAGCCGCGCTCCCTCACCCTCTGCTGCTGCTTCCACGTTCCGATCCCCTTCGACGACATCGAGCCCCAGCCGCGCCCGAGACCGCAGTCCTCCCAGGGCGCGTCCTCCAGGCCGAGCGGCAAGAAGACATCGGCGAAGCGCAAGGACCTGATCCCGCCAGACCTCCCCGCCGAAACGGCCGCGCAGCTGCAGCTCGAGCTGGCCAAGCCCATCTCGGAGCAAGATGAGCCCGGGTACATTTACATCTTCTGGCTGACTCCCGAGTCGGAATCGACGACGCCGCCGCGCGAGGCCGCGCGCTCGCTGTTGTCGCCGCTCGGCGGCTCGAGCAGCAGCGGGACTGCGCAGCGGTTGAGCGACGCCCTGGCGACTTTTGCGCGCGTGGCCGGCGAGGACCGGGACGGCAAGGGCGGCGACGGAAAGAAGAAAACCATCCTCCTCAAGATCGGACGCGCCACCAACGTCCAGCGCCGCCTCAACGAGTGGCAGCGCCAGTGCGGGTACAACCTGTCGCTGGTGCGGTACTACCCATACGTTCCGTCATCGGGACGGCCGGCGTCCGGGAACGGGACGGTGGTGCCGCGCAAGATGCCGCATAGTCATAAGGTCGAAAGGCTGGTGCATCTGGAACTGACGGGCCGCGGGTTGAGGGTGATGGAGAGGGAGAAGTGCGAGGCTTGTGGGAGGGAGCATAAGGAATGGTTCCAGGTGGAGGCGACGAGGGAGGCGGTCAGAGAGGTGGATAGGGTGATTAAGAGGTGGTCGGATTGGGATGAGGCGTTGGGTGCTTGAAGATATCGAAGTTTGGTTTTGAAGTTCAGAACAATCTTGCATCCATTCGATAGGAGTTGCGGTGGTTTTTAGGGACTCATAGTCGTCAATTTCATATCTATATTATAGGCGTTGGGGTGGGATTAGGGATTTATTTGAGATAGGGTCATCTGATTATAAATGGGCATTTGCCATCAGTTTCTTTCTTTGTTTGCTCCTGTGCAGAAGCCCGACATTCGGAACAATGCCCAACAAGAAATCCGTTTTATCTGACAAGTATTAGCAGCCAAAATGTATGTAGATACATGCTGTCAACACCAGCATTTGGATCTTGGCCCAGTGGCCCTGGCTTTTGTCCCGGAACAAAGGTTGGTTTCTTTGTCCTCCCCGGATTTCCCCACTGTAAGCCCCTGGAAACGACGATTTTCAGGGGTCGCGGTTGCAACCAGACCGCTGACAAACGCGCTCCAGGGACGCAATGTGACGACATCGTTCGGCCCCCAACGACGCGACCTCGCGGCAAGTTGAGCCATATCATCACTTCAACCATCGAGCTTGACGAATTATTCTTTCCCTTGCGTTTTCCGATCCCCAACCAGCCAGACCTGTCACAGCCCTTCATACATACCAAACCAGCAAACCAACCAAAATGGTCAACCTCAGCAGTCTCTGGTCCTACCTCGCCCTGTCCCCAGCGGCCAGCAACCTCACCTCTACGGGGCTCACAACCTTCACCTTGCCCCCTCTCCCTTTCGCCTACGATGCCCTCGAACCGCACATCTCGGCCCAGATCATGGAACTCCACCACTCCAAACACCATGCCGCCTACATCGCCAACCTCAACCGCGCCCTAGACCAACACGTCGCGGCCGTCGCGCGCGGCGACGTCGCCCAGCAAATTGAGCTGCAGCGCGATATCCGGTTCAACGGCGGCGGACACATCAACCACGCGCTGTTTTGGGAAAACTTGGCGCCGCCCGAGAGCCAGGAGACGAAGGCAGGAGAGGCGGCACCGGCATTGGTGAAGGCGATCGAGGAGCAATGGGGGAGTTTGCAGGGGTTCAAGGAAGAGTTTGGACGGGCGGTGTTGGGGATTCAGGGCAGTGGATGGGGATGGTTGGTCAAAGAGGAAGGTAAGGGACAGGAGGGAAGACTGAGGATTGTTACGACAAAGGACCAAGATCCGGTTGTCGGACCGGAGGTGCCGATTTTGGGGGTGGACATGTGGGAGCATGCTTATTATCTCCAGGTTGGTAACCTCTGTGTGTGTTCATGTCAAGAGCTCATTGCTGACGGTATGACGACAGTATTTGAACGGAAAGGCCGCTTATGTGGAGAACATTTGGCATGTCATGAACTGGAGAACGGCTGAGGCGAGGTTCTTGGGAAAGACACCCGACGAGAAGAGCGAAAAGGCCGAGTTGTGAAGAGCAGACAGCTGTTGGAGTAACCTGCTCCTTCAATCCTGTCGAATCCATGATTTTCCTGCTCTCCATCAGGACTTTGATGCCCAGCGCCCGTCGATTCAGCCCCTGCAGCTTGTGTGCCTGACACATCCCCGAGAGTCAATCCTCGGCACGGCCGCAGCCCGCTGTACCAACCGTCGTTCGTCGTCCAGGGATCCTCGGCAGCATGAGTACCTCAATGACTACGTGATCTAAGTGACAATTTCTGCACGCCACGCGCCATCTGTCTAACATCCACGAGGCTGGCGGTCCGCCGGCCGAACATTATATCAATCCGACCGTTGCGGCACCCCGGGCGCCACAGTCCACCGGAGATCTGTGTTTGTGACCCCTGCGATGGAGAAACCATGTGTGTGGATGTGTCCACGGCAGCATGCATCCCTCAGCCGCTGCGAGGAAGAGACAGTCCTTGAAACGGGAGATAATCAAGCTGCTGATTGGGAGCTTCGTGGTCTCGGTTCAGCATCTTCAGCATATCTAATTCTGTAATAAGGCAGCTCTTCGCGAGGCAAGAACCTGGCTGAGGCTTATTCGGAGCTCAACTGTATAGCTGAACATCGATGCAGGTACCATGCACCCATGCACGCCAGATCTCACCGAAACGTCGCACCCTTGTTCCTCCATTCCCAAGTTATGTCTCCTGCATCCGACGATGCTGTGCCACGGGTTACTGCAGCAAAGGCGTTGCTTATGACACGGTCTACCTCGGGGTACTTTCTTGGTCAACAGAAAAAACAACATAACGTGAGATCGATCATGAAATTCGCATCCATCAGCGACTGGGGCTGAGCTGTGTGTCTAGCACCCGGCTGAGGAGCGTAGTAACATCTGTCCACGCAACCCTCCAGACAGACAACAAACTTGTTGGGTCCGTGAATCAAAAGTCCAGGGCAAACCCAATGGCATTGGACGCCGCTCCAATCCCAGCTCCCTGTCCAACCAACCCATCATGAGTCAACGCGGCCTTCTACAGCGGATAGGTCGACATAGGATTCCTCCGGGTCAAAGGCTCGATGCAAAGTACCGTCATCAAACCTAGGATCAGGGTCCATGGCGTTGCAAAGCACCCGAGATCTGTTTGTTTGCCGTTCCCTTCGGGCAAATCCCAGATCTGTCACTCTATCGTCCCCAGCTGGCCAACATCGTATTGACGGGAGGTACCAGATAATCATGGATCAAGAGATTTGGGGAAAACATCTGCCGCCTGCAAACAGCTAGCTCCGCGGTGGATCTTAGACTTCAAGGGTTGCCGTTGCAAACGCGGCTTCTCTTGCGGTGTGTATGACCGGGGACTATAAGAGAATCACGTATCATGCCATCCTGATGTTCTGGCTCCTTCACCAAAACTCTCGTGGACTTCTCCAAGGCGATTCCTCTCGTTTCTCGACCTGCAAGAGCCTTGCCCGTCACCATGATAGGTTTACGCTCGTTGGCTCTGCTGAGCATCAGGTGAGACTCTCGTCTTCAAACTCTCGGCCCTCTTGGTGAACGTGAGAGCTGTTGAACTGACCCAACTGACCATCTTAGTCCCTCGCTTGCCTTTGGCTTTGGCATCAGGAACCACCACACTAGTCTTCCTGTCTATGGTGGCAATCAGCCCATCAGACCCTGCGTCGCAACCACAGTCACGGCGACGGAGGTCCTGACCGTGACTGTCCATCGGCCTGTCTGGAATGCCACCAATACCGTCACAGTCCATGCTCCTTGCTCTGCTTTGATCAACTCAACCGCCCTGGTTGACCCCATCAGAACTGCCACCACCCAGGCTCCATGGCTCAACACAACCTCCACGGCTTCGCCTTGTCCCTGTGCTTCATTGACTGGCACTGCAGGAGTTGTGTCGTCTGTCCTCGGCAACGCCACATCTTCTTCTCGCCAGTCGTGGACAGGAACCGCGCCTAGCTTGGTCACCGGCACAGGGGCCGTTGGTCCTATCGGGCCAGGGGCATCCTCCGTCTTTTGGCCGAACATGACGTGGCCAGCCTCGACTGCGACTGAGGAGGATGTGACGACTTTTGTGACTCTTACCCTGACGTCCTTGACAACTCTTACTGTCAAGCCCAGCAGTCCAGGTGCAGGCTTCGGCAAAGGGAGCAGCGGTCTGCCAGGGGTCAACTTGACGTCGACGACATCGTACCAGCCGAGCTTGACCTATATGACCAGTCCAGGTAGGATCTTTGCCCCCGAATGACATGATTTAACGACTGTGAAGAGACGCGGGACTAACGGAAACGCAGGCTCCATCTTGAAAACGCACCTGCATCCCACTCTCCACAACATCACAAGAACCAGAAGTCAGTGGACCATGCCGTCTGGCTGGACATACAGCATCATCTCCTCTTCGACAGTCTCGCTCATCTCCAGCACGGAAGCCAGCAATCCGGTCTTCACTTCAGACCAGGCAGACACAACCGTCACCGTGACCATCTCATCTACTGCCACGCCATCCACGACCATCTCTTCCGTGGCACAGTCTTTTCCCACGAACAGCGGGGAAGAGGAGATTCCGTATGGAAGCTATACGTACGGACCCCCTATTCCTCCGCCCTCTGTCAGTCTTGGGAGCACCACTACCTCAGGCACCAGCTCCGCCATCAGCCAGACCACCAGACTTGACTCTAGAATCACCACAACTTCCGCGGCCACCGACGCTGAAACGATTATCACGACGGCGACGGTTGATCCTATCGATGACACGGCTAGTACTAATGGTACTGATCCTGTCGACACCAGCAGCGCCAATACCATTGAGCCCAACGAGCACCATCCATTACCGCCAAGTCCAGCCACAACGAGCACTGAGCCAAGCATCCTGTTGACGACGTGGTTTGAGTCCGAAGTGGATTCGGCCTCAGACTCAAGTGCCCAGACAGACGACAGCAGCAGCAGCGCGGCTACTACGACGACTTGGATCAGTGATGGGTATGGATATTACTGAGATCATCCTGGGCGTGCTAACTTCAAGCAGCAGGAGGGAGAGGAAGTGGGGAATGGGCTGGTCTGGTATGCTAGCAGCGAAAACGAGAGGGCGGTATTATTTGAAACGATCGGGGTTTGTTCAATTCTCGTCTATCCTTCATCAAGTTTAAACAACGACCATTTTGTATGTACTGGACAATGGTGGATATGGAGAGGAGAACTCTTCTCAGATAGGAGTCATTGGAAGGGAATTAATCCAGGTTTCAATCATCTCTTGATCACAGTGTCTCACAAGACAGCCATTTCAACGAGAATAGCGTGGAGAGTTCGATCAGCACTCATGCCCTATTGAGCGAATGGAGAGACATTTCACGCCACGCTAAAGAAGAGGGTTATCATAAGACTATGTACCACGTGAAATCATGAATCATAACAGATATGTACATGAAGAGACCAATGAATCAAAAAAAGAACCCAACCCATACCCCGGCATGACTTTCAGCACGTCGTGCCCCTAGTCCTGTAGCACTCCAAAATGCCGTTGCTGTTATCGACGATAGTATCTGCGAAACCCGCGTCAGCACCGCCCCCACGAAACAAGATCGCAATGGTAACCTACTGAGATCGAACACCGCCGTCGGCCAGTTCGCCTGCGCAACCCCTCCCCCGGGATTGCACTGGCAGTAGATGAGATGCGGCACCGGGTCCCCGATGGTGAGCGCGCCGTCGGGCTTGGTGTTTGTGCACTTGATGCACTGGTCAAGGTGAGGCCCGGCACCCGTCGGATCCGCCTCCAGCTTGCCCCCAACGTTCTTGAGGCAGTTGTTCAAATCCAGCTTGGAGCAGGTGGGCTGGCCAAAGATGTTGCGGCAGTTGGCTTGCAGGATGCGGCCGTCGACCTTGATCGAGTCGCAAGAGCTGGCAAAGTTGGCTGCGAGGCCGCCGGTGGCGCCGAGGGCGAGGAGCAAGAGGGATTTCATGGTTGGGACTGGATCCGTTCTTCAGGAGGGAGGGTAGTAGGTTGCTTAGGGTCAATGCTGGCTGGTACAGGTGTTCCAGGTCGGAAAGCTCGAGGTTTAGCTGTTATATCGCGGCGGAACGAAGTTAAGTCGTACGTAGCTTATGACCTCCAAGTATTCCTGATCTTCGACTCTCGGCCACTGCTTCCTGTGCCTGAGATATGCAAAATATAAATTGCTGCAACGCTGCGTCCGACACGAAGGGGTTTGACTTTATATCAGCGTCGGTGCATTTGATGCATTCAAGAACTGCTGTGACAGTTGAGGTCACCAGGATCCGGTCCTCTGGACAGGAACTAAACAACCGGGGAAAGGCAATACCGCGGGGTGCGGAGAATTTGTTAAATATAATATTATCAGGAGCAAAGCTAATAATAGACTAACACTTCCGAATGTACGGACTTGGAAGTTTAATCGAGTATGTCCGGGTAAATCAAGACGGCGGAACATTGTGTCGGTTGTAACAACGCTAATGACAGGGCAATATATTACTAGATGATCGGAACTGCCCTGGACTGTGATGAGCCGACCTAGAGAATCGGGTTTGGTGATGTAATCCCAGACGGAAGAAAGTGCCGTCTATATCCTAGATAGGAGGTGAGGAAGTGATCGTGGCGGAATGCATAGGTGCTTCACCTTGATCCGGGGTGCTCCTCGGTTTGCACATTGACGGAGAGGCGATCACGACCACCGCCCACATGGCAATTAAGTGCTAAACTCCAATGCAACCATGTTACCGGCTTGAGATAGCAACATGGATATCTAGAGTCGGGACGTGGACCGTTGATCCAAGTATGAAACCAGTGCAAATACGTACGACGAACAATAATACGGCCAAGACTCAAACTCAACACTCTCATGTCGTCTTTTTTTTCTTTTTTTCCTTTTTTTTCTTCCTTCCTTCCTTCCTTTCTTTTTTTTCTCTATTGATATCTTGTTTTCTGTTTTCTTTTCATCTTGATTCTATCTAGAGTGGAATGAGCCTGCGAACTGAGCGACAGACAGGTTCGTGGCGAGGCAACTCCTGACCACTGAGTCCCGAAGAAGCATCAGAGGGAGAAGAGTAAGACCCAAACCTGTCAGTTCAAACTCAACAACGGGACCCTCTCTGTCTGGCAAGCCATTTTATGGGTCATATCCATGTCCGAAGCATGCAATGACTCCGTGGCTCTTGACTGAAGAATCTTTTTCCTGAAAGACGAAGCAAGCTGCTCTTTCCTTCTCTTTCCATGAAAATAAAGTTTGTGATTGGGCGGGCTGAACCTTATTTGAACGTCGGGCTTCCCTTCGCATTTGCTCTGCGCTCCAGGAGTCGAGGGAATATGCTCAATGTCTATCATCCTTGATTCAATTATCTCGACTAGCATGTCGGGGAGGGTTTCCACTCTCTCGAATGGTCAACAGGATCTATCGAGCACCGAAGAGGGTTGCCTTTGTTAACTTCCATGGCCATTAGCCATCCACATTGCCCATCTCGCCAAAACAACGCTTTGCCCACACGCCTCTATGAGATAACCGATGCAAGAATGATATTGTCCTTCCAGGAACTCCCGAAATGCAGTTGCCACACGCCATTTGCGACTCAACAATCCATTCCGTGACCTTAGCCGGCTCGAACTACTCCTCCGGCCCAGGCCTTCCATCCAGCCACTTACTCATGTAAGGCCCATCTAACCAGTAGCCCAGTTTGCGATAGAAGTGTCTAGTACCGATGCCAGAAATGACCGAGATCTTAATTGAGCCATGTTCTTCTCTCGCAATTTTCTCCGCCTCCTCCATCAACAGCGTTCCGAACCCTTGGTGCTGGAACTTCTTCGGATCCCTCGCATGAACCGGCACAGCCGTGCCATAGACATGCAGTTCTCGAATCATACTCGTCGGTTGGGCAGTAAGCTCCGGACGGAAGGTGTATTTGGCGGTGCACTTGCGTAGCCGAAGCAGTCCGACGAGGATGTCCTGCTCCGGGTCCTCGTACGCCAGGAACGTTTCCCAGCCGCCGTTGGCCGTATAGTCGCGGCGCACAAGCTCGATTTGATTGGGCCGGACCTTATGTTTCACCTCATTAATCCCCACCTCTCGCGTCCGGACGTCGCGGCATGTCGTGCCGAAGTCTTTCATCCTCGCAAGAGCCAGCTCGCGCAGGTTTCCATTCTCGACGCCAGAGGTGACCAGCGGCATAGGAATATCGCGCTGGACGCGGTAAATGCGGGTCCATGGAGGTACAAGAGCCAAGATCCGAGCCACGAGATCGATCAAGGCGTTGGGGCTGTAGTTGCGGTAGCGGCCGGTGCGCCAGAGCTCGTACAGCCCTGTGCCGCGAATGACTAGGGTCGGGTAGATCTTCAGACCGTCCGTACGGAAGGCTGGGTTCTCAAAGTACTCGCGAAACTGGTCCAAGTCGCGCTCCATGCCGACGTTAGGAAGATCAGGCATCATGTGGCTGACGACCTTGAAGCCGGCGTCTTTGGCGTAGCAGAAGGTCTCGGCAACTGCAGCAACGGTATGACCGCGGTTCGTATCGCGCGCGACATCTTCATAGAGGGACTGGACGCCAATCTCGAGACGTGTGCAGCCGTACCGAAGCATGCTTGAGAGATGTGGCGGCAGGCAGTAGTCGGGTCGTGTTTCGATAGTGATGCCGACACACTTGATGTTGCTTTGCTCGCCCGCGCGTACGGCCTCGTCCACGTTGAGTGAGGAATAGCCGCTGAGGGCGTTGTGGAGCTGTGCGATAAACTCCTCTCGATACGACTCGGGCAGCGACATGAAGGTGCCGCCCATGATGATGTACTCGACCTTGTCCACCGAATGGCCGAGAGCCTTGAGCTGGTCGACGCGACCACGTGCTTGCTCGAAGGGATCGTAGCGCGCGCGAATGGCGCGCATCGACGTCGGCTCATATCCTGTGTATGACTGCGTGCTGTACTCAAAGTCGGAATCCGGCCCGCCGGGGCAGTAGACGCAGATGTTGCCTGTGTATGCAATGTGTGGACACCGATGCGGCTTGCACATAACGGCGACGACCGCGACTCCGGACGCAGTACCTGATCTTTGGCGTCAGAGCGCGTGCGCAAAAGGGGAGAGAGTGATACTCACGGATTGGCTTGGCGATTAACCTCGGGAGGATATACTTCTTGTAGTGTTCCGGAACGGCGGCGATAATTGCGGTCAACGGCGGGACATTGTTGATCCTGTGTTTCTTTGCAAACTTGGCACGAAGGGTGTTGAGGTTGATGTCTTTCTTTGGCTTGCTTGGATCTTTTGAAGCCTCGTAGTCTTCAATCAAGGCGTTCGCGACGTCGGCGCAACACCGGAGGAAGCGCTCGTTCTCGGGCGGGAGGTTCGCATCTTTTTTGCGCGCCGTCGTGGTAACGGTAGTTGTCGCCATGATGGAGGTATGTGGTCAATCCAAAGGGGTTCTTCTGTTCTGAAGTGGTGAGTTTGGAGGCGCGTTTGTTGATCAATGACGATGTTGCCGTGGCGATTCTCCCTCCAAGATGGTGTTTGAAGGCCAAATTCTTGGTGGGGTTGATCGCGGGGAGTTGGCTCGACGTTGACGTTAGCCGCTTTGCGCGCGGCTGCTAGACGCGATAGACGCGATACCCCGTGGATTGCCGCAGGTGGGGCTGATCCTGCCTTCGGAAAAACAACACCGCCGCCAATGGCCGAGATCCTTGACTTTGGCCAATCAAGGGACGCAAGACCTCGGCAGGCCAAGACCAAGGGCAGCGACAATTTTGGGACAATCGCTGTTTGGAGATTGGGGGGAAACGCTATGACGAAGAGGTGAAGGGCTGCTGCACCTGCCACTGCACTTCCCAATCTCGCACCTGAATCCTCGACTTTGGGTTTGACCGACCACCACCTCGGCTCGCCCTCCTGCATAGGTTTCTCTCCCTAATTCCTTGTTGCTTCTGCGTCTGCCTTTGTGTTTTCGTTTCCTCAGTCACATCACCATCATGCGGGCCTTCACGAGGCATTCCCGGCCTGCGGGCGCTCTTCTGCGGCAACTTGCCCAGCGCAGCTACAGCTCGGCGTCGGCCTCTCCCTACGCCGCCACTATCAACAACCTGCGCATCAACAGCGACACCAAGGTTATCTTCCAGGGCTTCACCGGCAAGCAGGGAACGTGAGTTTCCGCCCTTCCTGTCCCATTTTCACCGCCATATAACCCTTATCTTCCTCTCCCGAGGCTCTGTTTGCGTCCTCAGGGGCGCAGGGGTCGAAGAGTCACCGAGCCATGCTAACACTACTGTCGCCGACAGATTCCATGCTCAACAAGCGATCGACTATGGTAAACACTCCTCTGCGACGGCAAACCGCCTCGAATAAACCAGATGCGCTGGGCGAACTCGGGATCTGATGCGCGCGATTTGCAGGCACCAAAGTTGTCGGCGGCACAAACCCCAAGAAGGCCGGCCAGACGCACCTCGGCCTTCCTGTCTTTGCCAATGTGGCCGAGGCCGTGAAGGAGACGGGTGCCACTGCGACTGCCATCTTCGTGCCGTAAGTCTCCCGCTTCTGCTCGGATGTCTCCATCATCAACGTCCAGCTGACGAGCTATCTCCGCACAGACCCCCGCTCGCCGCTGCTGGTATCGAAGAGGCCGTCGCTGCCGAGATCCCTCTCGTCGTCTGCATCACTGAGGGTATTCCTCAGCATGGTCAGTCACGCCGAACCTAGCACCGCCCGACGACAATAATCTAACACGTTCGACAGACATGGTCCGCATCACCTCCATCCTCAAGTCCCAATCCAAGACCCGCCTCGTCGGCCCCAACTGCCCCGGTATCATTGCCCCCGGGCAGTGCAAGATCGGCATTATGCCCGGCTTCATTCACAAGCGGGGCCGGATTGGCATCGTCAGCCGTTCTGGCACGCTGACCTACGAGGCCGTTAACCAAACCACCCACGCTGGCCTCGGCCAGTCCCTTGTGGTTGGTATCGGCGGCGACCCGTTCAGCGGCACCAACTTCATCGACTGCCTCAAGGTGTTCCTCGAGGACGAGGAGACTGACGGCATCATCATGATCGGCGAGATTGGCGGTTCGGCCGAGGAGGACGCTGCTGAGTTTCTCAAGGAGCACAACACCAAGAACGGCGGCAAGCCCGTCGTCAGCTTCATCGCGGGTATCTCGGCCCCGCCGGGCCGTCGCATGGGTCACGCCGGCGCTATCGTGTCTGGCGGCAAGGGCGGTGCGGACAGCAAGATCCGCGCTCTCGAGGCCGCCGGCGTGATCGTCGAGCGCTCCCCCGCTGGCCTGGGTAAGGCCATGCGCGACGAGTTTGTACGCAGGGATCTGCTCTGATTTCGCTTTGCTTTCGGTTTGGGTTTAGAGATCCTGAAGCATTCGGCGCTTTTGCTAGCAGGCGTGCCTTGTATGTACATGTTTTATTTCGAGATTTCGTCCTTTGCTGTCCTTCGGCAGGATGCAAATGCGATGGAAGTAACGGGGAGAGTCCGTCCATGACACCGTTGGGAGATGCGAGAGCATGGTGGTAACTCAAATCTATAGACTGGGAGGGCGAGATGGAAAGGGGGCTGGGGGTATGGCATAATAAACCGTGCATTTGAGTCCATTAGGCTTCGACTTACACCTGCGGGTGTGCATATTGCTGGTGGTCATTCCTCCGAAAGTAAAAGGCACTCCAATGTGATGACATCTGACACAGAGACAAGGACCACAATAGAGCCACCATACGCAGGTTGGCACCAAGAAGTTACTTGGGGTCTGATGTCATTGTATTTCTCACGGTCTGCCACCGGCTGATGTCATTCCAGGAACAAGAACGAAAAAACACCAACAAGACGAAAAGCAAAAATTCCCTAGAAAGTGATCCCCTGTCCCGTCGCCCCTAAACTCCTTTCCCAATGCTCTCTAAACACACATGACGATGGACGGATAGGTAGTAGTCGTGATGGTGGTGGTGATTCGGAATGTGATGGTTGTGGTGCTGAAATCATCGCGTCGTTTCGTCATGGGCAGCTGACCACTAGTCAACTCCCAAGTTACCCTCCCCGCCCGTCTTTGGCTGCATGTTTGCATTTGATGACTTACGCTTGCCTGCCTTCCCCATATCACGAATATCTTCTACTGCTCTCCCAGAAGACGAGCGGTGATGTCGCCCATATACGCCTCCTCCAGCTCGTAGTCCTCTCCACCGTTGCGGTCGATACCCACGTAGATGAACGCCTCGACGACAGCATCGACGTCGAAGCCCATATTGACAAAGCGGTCGACCAGGTCCTTGTTGTAACCCTTGTACCTGTGTTGGGGAGGTCGGGAGAGTGGAGGAAAAGCCGTCGTTAGCGAGTGTTGCGGCATCATAGAAAGTTTCCTCTCTCGTTGTCTCCCCACGCCTAGATCTCCATATTAGAAAGAAGGAGGAAAACATACCTGGATGGGTCGTCTTTCTTGGGCGGCGGGATAGCCTTCTCGTAGTTATGGGTGAGATGTTCCCTCCTCGGAGCGCCAGCATATTTGACGGCCCAGTCATGAGCCTTCTTGGCGAACTCGTCAGGATTTTCCATCATCATATGCGCCACCTCGGCGTCCTGCGGGTCTTTGGGGTTCGGAGACTCGAGGAGCATTCTCAGGGAGATCAGGGCCATCTTGATAGTGCCCACGGGCGACCAGCCGGACCCGAGTGTGTCGAGGCAGATAGCACCCTGTATTGAAGATCCCATCATGATTAGCCTTGCCCTCCTTACCCTCCGTCTCTCTCTTCTGACTTCTTGTGGGGTTCATGCTAACCGTGACACTGCTGACGTTGGGGTGCCAGATCTTGGTATCGAAGCGCATCGTAGGGGACTTGAAGGGATACATGTCCGGAATGACAATGTCGATCTGGAACTTGCCACCAGCATACGGAGTGTCGGGCGGGCCGATAAAGGTGCCCTTGAGGTGTGTCAGGTTCGCCGGGTCGACAGGGCTGGCATAGACGCCGGAGTTGTCCTTGTCATTGTTGATGTCTGCCAGCTCCTTGGCGATGCGGCGCTCGCGAGTGGTGGCCATCCTGCGGCGACGTGCGGCGAAGAGGCCGGGAAAGAGGACAAGCTCGGTGAGGCCTGGATGCTAATAGAGTTCTAGATTCAGAAGAAGCTACGAAATGCTGGCGTACAAACGGGCGTCGAGTTGGGAAAAGAAGTCGGTCCTGGGGATCTGGTGGAGGGGTAGCGCCCGATGGGATTCGGTTTCGGAAGCGGCGATGTTCCTGGAAGCTCGCCTGGTGGCAAATGGTTTAAGGGCCGAGGAAATGAGGCAAAAGATATGGACAATAGAGAATATGCGTTGGGTTGAGGTAAATTCCTAATCTATTGTAATTACGGGTTCAAGCGTGCGGGTTGGGACAGAAAGGATGCAAGTGACGGGACGATCCAAAAAGGTGACGCCAGGATGTAAGAGAAGGATGGAAGGGATGAATGCCCATACGCTCATCCACTCTCGCGGGTTGCGCTCGGGCTGCGTGGGGCTGCTTCCAGGCGTCTGCTCAGGCTGCCTGGGCGGCTCTTGGGCAGGCTGGCATGTTGCTCTGAAACGGTAAAACCACCCATCCAAACCTAAAGTAGGACTCCGTGGCCACTCCCCAAGTGGCTGGTGATCCAGACATCTCAGGCTGACTGCATCTCAACCCATCCATCGAGGGAGTGTATCCATCGGATGTGCATGTCTGAGCATCGGACTTTGATGGAGAAGGCAAACCTGGAAGTCTGGCTGGTCTGAGATTCTCAAAAGTGGATGTATCCATGCCAGGAAAACCGCAAAGCCCCACTTGTTTTCCAATTTGGGAAAGAGGGTGGCTCGTGCTGCGGTGGCTCAAGGTTGGCGCGTCCCTCTGCCGCCTGGCGACTCCCAACCAACTTGGAAGAGCTCCTCGAAGCTCAACCACACATCATCGCCATCCTCACCAACCCTTACCAACAACGCACCTCAAACCAAAATTTAGCCCATTCCATCGGAGTCGCGAAATTGCCGCGATCCGACCAAGTTCTTCCCTTTCCGCCACTCCACCAGCGAATCTCGTTCCTTATTGCCCTTCTAGAGAGGGGTAACACATCAACACCATGGTACGGCGATGCAGACAACGGTATTTCCTGGTTGTCGCTAACAAGAGTTAGGGTCAAAATCATTCGGACATGGGAGGTGGAAGAGAGGGGAGGGATGAGAAGGATAAAAAGGTCTGATTCTCTTTCCACGTCCCATCATCAGAAATCCTTCCGTAATCAGAGAGGCGAGAGCTGACAAGCATGTTTGCCCATCACAGAAGGACAAGCCCAAGTACGAGCCGCCCCCGAGGCCAACCACCCGCGTCGGTCGCAAGAAGAAGAAGGCCGGCGGCAGCAGCGCTGCTGCCAAGTTGCCTCCCGTCTTCCCAACCAGTAGATGCAAACTTCGACTCCTTCGAATGCAACGCATCCACGACCACCTGCTTCTCGAGGAAGAGTACATCGAAAACCAAGAACGCCTTCGCAAGGCAAAGCTGGCCAAGGACGATGCCGCTCCTGCCTCCGAGCTCGACAACGACCGACTGGCCGATGAGAGGAGCCGCGTCGACGACATGCGCGGCAGCCCCATGGGTGTCGGCACCCTCGAGGAGCTGATCGACGACGACCACGCCATCGTATCCAGCACTGCCGGTCCGGAGTACTATGTCAGCATCATGAGTTTCGTGGACAAGGACCTACTCGAGCCCGGCGCCAGCGTCCTTCTGCATCACAAGACCGTCAGCATTGTTGGTGTCCTCACCGACGACACAGACCCCGCGGTCAGCGTCATGAAGCTGGACAAGGCGCCTACGGAGTCGTACGCGGACATTGGTGGTTTGGAGCAGCAGATTCAGGAAGTCAGAGAGTCGGTCGAGCTACCGCTTCTGCACCCCGAACTCTACGAGGAGATGGGCATCAAGCCGCCCAAGGGTGTCATCCTGTACGGTGCTCCGGGAACGGGCAAGACACTCCTCGCCAAAGCCGTGGCCAACCAGACCTCAGCGACATTCCTGCGCATTGTGGGCAGCGAGCTCATCCAGAAATACCTTGGCGATGGCCCTCGCCTGGTGCGCCAGCTGTTCCAGGTAAGCAACAATCCTCCCCTTGTCTCACTAACATGGCCCTCTGACATTCAACTCCAGGTCGCTGCCGAGAACGCCCCCTCCATCGTGTTCATCGACGAGATTGATGCTATTGGCACAAAACGTTATGACTCCACTTCGGGCGGTGAGCGCGAAGTCCAGCGCACAATGCTGGAGCTCCTCAACCAGCTTGATGGTTTCGACGACCGCGGCGACGTCAAGGTGATCATGGCCACCAACAAGATTGAGACGCTTGACCCGGCCCTGATTCGTCCCGGCCGTATCGACCGCAAGATTCTGTTCGAGAACCCGGATCAGAACACTAAGCGCAAGATTTTTGCCCTGCACACGAGCAAGATGTCGCTTAGTGACGACGTCGATCTGGAGGAGTTCATCGCGCAAAAGGATGATTTGTCGGGTGCGGATATCAAGGCCATTTGCTCCGAGGCTGGTCTCATGGCCCTTCGCGAGCGCCGCATGCGCGTGCAGATGGCCGATTTCCGCGCCGCCAGGGAGCGCGTGTTGCGCACCAAGCAGGAGGGCGAGCCTGAGGGGTTGTATCTGTAGAGTCCAGGGGTAGCAGCTGGTGTGTCGAGGAACCAGCCGTCAATAGAAGAATGACTCAACGGCACCTGACGAAGATACCATCGTATATGACTCTTGATGTGATCCATCAAGTTTAATCGAAGCCAAAATATTCAATAGTAGTGGATTCTATCGTACATGGTGTCATCCAAACTATCAGTGAGCCAACACACCAACCTCTACGCAACACAAAATATTGACGGCATAACAGAAATATTGAAAAAAATAAATAGCAAAACAAAAATTGCTCTTCACAAAGGATTGCCACGTCAAAAGTGATGGGAACTGTGAGGCTCGAACTCACGACCTCAGGATTGCTTCCAGCGTCAAGCTGGATCATACCTTTCACGCGGTGGGAATCCACCGGGAATTTGTATGAGACCTGCGCTCTTCCAACTGAGCCAAGCTCCCGTTGAGTGCTTTGGTAGTTGGTGGAGACAATGGGATGGAAGTGTGGATGATCAAGTTCCATTCCCGGCTCCCAGGTGGGACTCGGTGTGCTGTTCAAAGAGAGACATGCATGTCGAGGACGATAGAAACGAAACAAGAGAATAGTAAGGTGCTATGCAAGCTCATATCGATTCATAGAGTGCCTTTTCAATCATCACCTGCTGTTTCTGAAACTAAGTCCATCACTCAGTATTCAATTCATTCCCTCCCGCACGGCACTACCTGTACCTTTGCTCAAGCTTGACGGGTGGGTTGTCAAAGATAACGCTGCGGAAGAGACACAAGACATGGCTGGTCTCTGCTCAACAAATCCAACAGTCTCAGCTCAAGCTGACACCAGACGATCATTCAAGTCCTCATCTGGATGCTCTCATTTCCAAAGCCACGAATTTGTCTGAAGACGGCAACGCAGAGTCCGGCAAACCAGCCAGGATCTTGATTCATGAATCATGACATCAAACACACTCGTGCTCAACACCAGAATTGCAACATCACAAACCACCAAAAACACGCATTCAGGTCAATCGACTCTTTTTGGCCAGCCCTCATCGCAGAGCCTCCAGCCTTGATCCTTTCCATTGCATGTAATGTCTCCATCTCACTCTCCAACTAACGCGGACCAAGAGCCCAGATTATCGTCGTCGTGTTAGGTACGTAAAGCAGCACGAAATAGGGGGCACTGGTCGATCGGGACAGGTCAGGCATGGAGTCAACAAACTCGTCCGTTTCGTGCCGTGCCAACAGGAAAAGAGACGCGCAATTTGGGGACCTGACAGGCTGGGGTCCAACCGGCCGGTTGGGCCAGCCAGTCCGTCCAACGTCCTGTCCGTCCTTCCTTGCCTTCCTCTCCATGACATCAACGCCCAAACGAGAAAGAAACCCCATCCCACACCATTCGCCAGAGCCGGGTATTCTGTTTTTGTGTGATTTTTCCTTTTCTGTTCGAAGCCGTCATCGTCCCGTGCAACCTCTGTGCTCCATTTGGTTGATCTCATGGTATTTATGAGGCCCCCGAAGCCTGGGGGGACGCACAGTGAGTCAGATAGCCCCGATTGCCATTTCCGCTCCCGCTACCCCATCCACGAAAATGAAGTTGATGCCCTGAACCACCGCGCCAATCTAGAGTGAAATCGCATAAAGGACAAGGAGGAGGAGGTGTGCGACAGAGAGAGAATTGTGTTTTTGGTTCCAGCCACTATCTCTAGTAGCCATAGGCCGCAAGAGCCTCGGTCGTCTTCGCGTCGACCTTCGCCGCCTTCTTCGCCTCCGACAACTGCCTCGCGGCCAGCTTCTTGCGCTCGTAGTAGGCAGCACCCTTCGCCTTGCGCCGCTCCTCGAGCCTGGAGAAAAGTCAGCAAAAACCCTTCAATACTCTTTTCTGCCGGAATCCCAAAGTCGACGCACCTCTCGACAACGTCCTGGTACTTCCAGCCGACCTCGTGGCTGAGGCGGCCGACGGTGCAGTACTTGCGGCCGGGCTGCAGGCGCAGGACACGGAGAGCCTGGGGAACCACCATCTTCTTCTTCTTGTCGTACGGGGGAGGAACACCCTCAAAGACCTTGAGGCGCTCGAGGGCGGCGGCGCCGCGGGCGGTCTTGTGGGGGATCATGCCGCGGACGGCCTTGTAGAAGATGCGGGACGGAGCGCGGAAGTGGAAGGGACCTGTGGATCGGTCAATATCGGCATGTCGTTCGCCAGGATATAGCTGTAGAGGCGCGACTCACCACCGCGAGTGGGGTTGTACCGCGTCATCTTGCGAAGGTAGGCATGATACTTGACTGTAGTTCTCCGTCAGCATCTTTGTTCGTGATGATCCAGGCAGTCCAATATTCCCACAACCGACGCATGTCGTGCGTCGGAACACAGGGCCCTTGACCTCAAGCCACTTCCGCCGTTCTGGGAGACCAAAAATCGAACGAAATCCTGGGGAAACGTACGCTTGGCGCGGAAGAACTCGCCCGAGATGTTGAGAGCCTCGCAGCGGACAACGACGATCTTCTGGCCGCTCAGCAGCTGCTTGGCGACGATGCTGGCCAGGCGGCCAAGCAGGTGGCCCTTGCCATCGATCACGACCTGTTATCGAGATCTCTGGTCAGCTTCCTGTGTGTCCCCTTTGAATTCGATCCCCATTCCGCCTCGTGCAGCTGGCGGTGGCCCTCGGCCTCTCTTATCAAGCCCCGCCCGACCTCGAGTCCCGAATAGCCGCTCTGCTGCGTGGTTCTGCTTGTTTGCGTGCGTGTGTGCATCGCCCAAGGGCGCTCGAGATCGGTGGAAGGCAGCGAAGGTCCGTGGACATCGCAGCCGCCCGCGGGGAGCGGGCTCGTCGTGGATGGATGCGATCAATTGCGCAGTGACGAAGGGGAGCTAAAACGTACCACAGACTCGAACGAAGACATGTTTGCCGCGGTGACCTGGCTAAAGGAAAGAAAATAAAAGTTGATCAGTCACAGTCCGGCTGATCGAGAAATAACAGGAGTTGGACCTGTTTCCTTACCCTCGTGGTATCCGTGTTGTTGATGGTCGTGCGTCTTCGGACTTTCAAAAGTGTGTGATTTGAAAATTGGCCCTTGGGGTCAGTCTCCCATGCGGAACGCGCTAATCCTGATTTGGATGAGGTGGGCCCACAACAGAGCTGTGATTGCTGCCTGAGGCAAAGATAGGGTTAGACCTATGATGCCCGGAAAGTGGGGCAAGAGCTGTTCCTTCCCCGGACCCACTTGCTGCCAGCGGGCATCCTGGTCTGCCAGCCGTCTGGCAGGAACCACGGGCAAGTTCAGGTTGAGTTCACCTTGCGTTCGCATGTGCAACTCAAGGGTCAAGAGCTCAAACGTCATGGGTATACAGAAATCGTCCGTTGGTGTCAGCTGTGATGCATATTTGGTACTGTGCGGCTTGATGACTCGAATATTCTGTACAAGTGATTCCAAACGAGTTTCGCAGAAAGCCAGCCCGCTCTCATGAGCAAAGAAACAAGAGGTCAACAAATCCGACAACTCCCACCCCAGAACAGCAAGACACGAGAAGAAGAATACTACCGAGGCGAAACGCCATTTCTGCAACGTAAAACGCAGGCCTCGCCACTTCAACAAGACTGCCTGGACATGTATGCCATTTACCCACGCTTCTTGGCCTCGTCGAGCTGGTTTAATACCCCCTGAACCTCGATAACCAACTCTTTCCTCCTGGCCCTTGCCCCATTCTCTGTCGACGTATCAACTCCATCTAGCTTAAGCATCACGAGTTCGAACACCGTCTCCGAGAGCTTGCGGTGCTCGTCGATGCGCTTCTTCTCATCTTTGGGAGGCCGAGCGATAAACTCGGCGCATTTCGGCAGGTATTTGGCATGGAACTCAGCAGCGATGGCATTGAGCTTCTCGATGGGTCCACCGGGTATGCCGACAGGTGGAGAGGCGGAAGGAGCGCTTGCGGCCGAAACATGCGATCCCACAGGAGACTGAGTACGGACTTTCGACTTGCCCCGTTTCCTGGAGGTGTCGTTGGGGACTTCAAGACCAACCGCGGAGCTGCGGTCGATAGGGCTGCGGGGGCTTCGGTCATCCCATCCGCTATAGCGATCGAGCCGGGGCGAAGTGGCAGTTGATCCATACCGATCGCCGGCGCTGACCACGGACGACTCTTCGCTACCCTCGCCGGGGTTGTAGGGTTGATCGCCGAGTGCCAGGAGGATCTCGCTGTTGTTCTTGACTCCATATTCGCGTACCAGCTTCTTTGCACTTTTCAACTTGCGTCCCTTGTAGTAGAGCTTGAGACGCTTCGCTTGGTGGTCTGAAAGACCCAGGACCATCGCGGCGCGATCGCGCACATCCTGGACCTTGAGTATACCATCGCCGATGCAGTAGGCGGGGAAGGCTTCAGAATATGTCCGGCCGTTGTAAGTGATGTGAAGGATGTCGTCCTCAGGCTGAGAGTGAAAACCATCTGATGGTGCCGACTGGGAGTATGGATCGTCGTATGACGCCTGCGAGGCATACCGCCTATCTATGTCCATGCCGTCGTTTTCCAACTCGGCAGAAGTGATGTAGGTAAAATCCTCGTCCGTGACCTGGGGGACACCATCGTCCTGGGAGCTGAATGGAGAAACGGACCAACGGGAAAAGCCGTAACGTGCCATACTTCGGGATTTCTTGTTACTCCCACTTCTGGCGAGGAGTGTTGGAATGAGGCTGAAAAAGAGGATAGTCCCGAGTGTGATGTACAGAAGGTTCGGGGACAGGCCGGTCACAGATTGGAAATAGTTGAACAACTCCGCCGTGAGATTGACGGCGGGCTGCAGGGGTGTGGGGAGATGTGAGAGAGCCGCGTGGAGGTTCCCG
This sequence comes from Mycothermus thermophilus, assembly GCF_041956435.1. NCBI lineage: Eukaryota > Fungi > Ascomycota > Sordariomycetes > Sordariales > Chaetomiaceae > Mycothermus > Mycothermus thermophilus. Next base: position 1,776,445 of record NW_027191431.1, on the reverse strand, counting down.
TGCAGAGTCGCAAAGAAGGCACCGAGAGATGCCCAAACTGCGGAGACGGTCGAAGCCACTTTGGCGGCGAATGGGGCGGTCCTACGACAGACCTAACTGCCGTCGACCGGACAGGGAATTGAGGGAGGGAAATGGACGGAAGGCCAAAGGAGGTACAAGTAATCAGCCCGGTCGCCTCCGGGCACGGTGGATGCGGAGACGGAGGGGATCGTGAACCGTAGTGGGCGAATGCATCAGTTGGAGAAAGGACTGGCAGTCGAATGACCACGTTGAGGCTCAAAGGCGTTGTCGCGGGACGGGTGCACGAATTGCGTTGGACTCGCACCGGAGGGGCCAAACGGGAAACAAAACAGCTGACGTCCCGTTGATTGCCTGCCTTGAGGCAATCTGCGCTTCTGATGTCGTTGGCTGTCGGCCTTGAGGGTTGTGACTGGTGATGAGTGGCCGGGTTTCGGTCAGATTTTGGTCGTCGAGACCCAGAGAGCAGACTTAAAAACCTGGAAATCGGGCATGTGGATAAAGATCATGGATGACCGGCCCGGCTCGTCGTTGTCGCCCTCCCCGCTTTCCTCAGACGTGGGGAGTGGGGCCATCCGCGAAGTACTCCCTGCAGCATTTCCACATCTCGGCGCAGAGCAGCGGACCGGACGCGGGGCCTGAGCTAAGAGGGTTCATCCATTGGATGGAACTGCAAAATGATGACCAACTCATGAGGTCATTCCAGGTTGAACGCGGATGAAGGTATGTTTGTTTTAGTGATGCCAATGAAATACAGGCCCAGAAATTAAGCCAAACGAGGAGCCTCTGGTCGGCCACGGGGCTTGGCAATCTCACAGAAACGGATTTTGCCTCCTCGCTGACAACCTGGAATCCACAAAGATGTCTGCGTTCTCCTCCTACGAGACACACTGGAGCGGCAAGAGCTCTGCGTGCCATCTATTTCCAGGTTGTTGTGGCATATTTAGGCCATACATTGAGGCCTACACTGCATCTCTTCGTCGGCTTGCCTAACATGGAGCCGGCGGATACTATTTTGATGCCTGACATATAACTCAGTGAGATCGGTGGCTCGAGTTCCTGGGACGTTCTGGACGGTGCCGTCTTGATAGGGGCAATGGCCGAGCAATAGTCCGATGGTCAAAATACTCAGGTCCTGTCGCTGGGCTCTGTTGACGTTTACAAATTGTCGTTGTCCGAAACGTAGGTGGTAGCAACCGGATGAACAGGTCTTCGAGGCTCCAGGCACCGCGGTCGCTGACTGCACAATTCTGGGATAAAAACTCCTGACCTTGCATTTGTTTGTTTCTTATCTATCGAGCGATTCTTACGGAGTATTGGACTGAATTGGCCAAGGAAGGATGGAACATCGAACTGGAAACATAAAATGATCATCCTTGAACCAATGAACCTTGAAGGTTCGTCAGGCTTGTTACTGAGGTTGACCGTTGAGGGGTTTTGATGCTCTGAGGAGGCAGGCGTTGTTGGGCTGGCCACAGAGATCGCCTTCCGTTGCGTCATTGGGTGATGATCCAAAAGGAGAACGAGCCGATCTGAATCTCGGCCTTGGCAGTGGACTAACTCACAGCGGATTTGCTTCGGCGGCCATCCAGGATGACTACCCAAGAAGTTGGAATTCCCGGTGTCGCAGATCCTGGAGATACGTCGATTGTTCCACATTGCTGATTTTTCATTCTTCAAGGACGACGATAGAAAAAAGATTGTTGATCTTGGTCAGCAAGTTGCTTAGCCGATTGTTGCATCATCGGAGCACCTTTTGTGGCTTGACAAATCGAGGATCCCGCGTCGCGTCGGCGTTCGACTTTCCTTCCCCACGTTTCGGCATCAAGCATTTCGGTATCTGCCGCTGTGCCAAAGTCCGCATTCTTGCCCCTCATCCCAACTTGGAAGGGACATCTCCAACCTACATAAGCCGCATTTCTTCAACGACATCAACAACCTACCCCGCATCCAACTCCCATGTCCTTCATCTTTCGCAGACTGTTTGGAACCACGCCCACATTCACAATGGAGGCCGCTCAGAAGAAAGCTCAGCAGCTGATTGACGACAATGCCGTCAGTAAGTTTTCGCCCACTCTCCTTCGCAACGTCGCGGAACAACGCGCGAGAGGCTAACGACGTGTAACAGTGGTCTTTAGCAAATCCTACTGCCCGTACTGCAACAACACGAAGCGCATCTTGAGCGAGCTCAACGCCAAGTACACGGCCTACGAGCTGAACCAGGAGCCCGACGGTGACGACATCCAGCAGGCTCTGCACAAGATGACAGGGCAGCGCACTGTGCCCAACATCTTCATTGGTCGCGTCCATATTGGCGGCAACTCGGACCTCGAGAACGTTGTGAAGAACGGCAAGGATGGCAAGAAGATTGAGGAGCTCCTGGCCGAGGCGGGTGCCCTGTAAGAGGGGGCGAGACTGAGCAAGCAAAAGATAGGGACGCACTGTGGTGGCGTTAAAGTATCGGGATACCCTACAGAAGAAGCATGGAATAGATGGGCGGTTAGGGAGAGCTGTGTTTTCTCTGCGTACACGTATATGTTCTTCAATCCAACTTCACATCCTTCCTGAAGGTTCTGACATGGTTGCGGCATTCGCTTTATTGCTTTACAAGACGAGCTCTCTGTTGCCTATTTACAGAGGCTATGGCTTGCTTGCTAACGCAACAATCCTGTCTACAATGTTTTGCCTTGCCGGTTCACTCGCCACTTTCTTCCCTGCCAACCAGTTCAGCCACAACGCTCTCGATACCCGCTCGTCCTCTACTGTCCCAATTACTTCCCGTTGCCCCTTCTTCTTCTTGTCCCCAGCCACTCCCCCGTCATAAGCGATGCTCAACCTTCCCTTGTCGTCCCTGACTAACAACAATTCCCTTCTCTTCGGAACACTCCCCCTATTAAACGCGCTGCGGAACGTCCGCACAGCCTCGCCGAACGCCTCATCCTCGGCCGCCCCGGCCGGCGCACGCGCCTGAATCGCCCGTACGAACCCGTCGCGAAGGTGGTGGAAGTCGGTGTCGCGCACGGGGACGATGCGGAAGGCGGAGCGCGCTGGAACACCCGATTCGAGGAGGGCGGACCAGGTTTGCTCGCCAGTGGCGGGATCTAGAAGGGCCGTCTTCAGGTCAGTACCAGAAGGGGCGTGCTTGGCGAGCGCGGCTTGCAGGGCGGGAAGGTCGGCGCTTGCGACGTAGTAGCCGACGACATAGACTTGGAAGTTGAGGAAGGTAACGGTGCGAGGGCCAAGTCCGATGAGGGCGTATTCTGTCATGTCGGTTGGGGCGACCTGTTTCTCCGATGCAGCCGATGATGGGCTGGTCAGGGCTGGAAGGTTGATGAGGCGCGGGAAGTACGGGACCGTGCTGTTGCCGGTAGGGACGGTTTCGCCGCCTTGGTCATCATGAACCACGACTTTGCGGTCGGGAGAGGCTAGGGGGTGAGACGGTGGCAAGTTGGAGTCGAGCTTCACCTGTTTCTCCAGCTCGCGTTTGAGCTTCCAGGCCGTGTAGATGAAGGAAATGACGCCAGCGATGGCGCCGGACCAGAGGAAAATTTGCCGTTGCCGGTGGTAATCGGCAGCTTGCTTGGACATGCGCTGGACGTCGAGGGTCTCGAGGTTCCGGCTTGATAGCCTGGCCTCGCGGCGCTTACGACCGAAGAGGGTCCGGCGTGGTACCCGGACTGGGAACGGAGGGTAGACGGGGACGGCGGCGATGCCCACCGGAGACCGGGCCGCTCCGGCCAGCCGACAGACTGCATGACGCTGCAGCATTGGGGTCATTTTTTTGGCTCAGGATTCCCTCGAGCGGTTTAAAGTTCTGTACTCATGAATCTTGAATGCTTCACTGATCCGGTCAGGGAATCGCCGGTACCAGCCGGTGGTTTGCAGATGTGGCTGATCTGCGATCGGAACCAAACATTTTTGCTGGCGTTGACATCATCCGATGATGTTTTGATGCATAACCAGCGGTGTATCTCGATTGTTGAATATGCCAAGAATCTCATTGCTCTCTCCTTGTCCACTTTCCTTCATGTCAACATTCACACAAAAAAGGCGTCAAGAAATCCGCAGGTTAAACTGCGTCTTGATCCAAAAATGAGAGGAATTTGGCATGAAGTTTTCTCTAGGTCAACCAACAAGGTATGCCGCTGCTGGTTGGCCCTGGCCGTGGATACACGATGAGAAACAAGAATGTGTGGCAAGGCTGAACGAAGGGGCATCGGTTGTTGAGAGTTCCCTCGGGAGCTTTGAGAGCCGGCTTGGAAGAGGACAGGCTGGAAGCCCTGTGCCACATCATTTGTACGACATCTCTCATCCTCGGACCTAGGTATATTGGTTCGCAGGGTCGCTGATGACTGGTGTCTAAAAGGGGGCAACTTGGCCAACAAGCCTGAAGTCCGAAGGACTCTCTATCGTATGGCTTGTCTGTGGCCCGTTTCCTCCTCCGTCAAAATCGGCGAGGACCTAGCTTGGTTTTCGTTTTGGGCAATCCGACAGTAAAATATCCGTATGTGTATCGTAACGTGAACGTGATAGGTGTTGAGATCTAGCCGCGCTACGCGCCCAAGCAGCCTATTATGCGTGCTTACGGGGTATAGACGAGGCGTGTGAAACAAGACGCATCGAGCAACGGGACACGCTAGGTTGCGGTGATTCCACCTGGGGCTTGCTAGCACTGAAGCGATCCTCGGCGCCGCCAACACGCGCCAGCCTACATATTAACGTGAGAGGAGGTAGTCGGAGATTGGCGAGGCTGGTAAATCAAGGCTTGTGTAAGCGTAAACCTCGAAGCATACGGCCATGAAGTACCTATATATGGTCGCATGATGTATGTACACGGATCTTATTCCTCAGTGCCCGGCTGACAGATCTATGCCGGCCCATGTTGACTCAGGAAACTAGACTTCCACTTAGCCTCCATGAACGCCCACGCAGAACCTCTTATCGAACCTACCACCAACACCGAGTCCGCTCTGGATCGCCCAAGGTCCAGAGAAAGTCCACCATGGGGGTGGTGGGAAGAACTCATTGCTCTGCTGTTTAGCATCGGTTCCACAGTTGCCATCGCATGGTTGCTCCTCTGGATCAACAACAAACCTCTCAACGCGTGGCCTGTTCCCGGCTTTAGCTTCTCTGCGGCTCTCGCTATCCTGGCTACCATCGCAAGAACGACCGCCCAGCATGCCGTGGGAAGTTGTATCGGACAGTCCAAATGGCTGCGGTTCAGGAAACCCCACAGACTCATCGACCTAGACCTGATCGATGACGCCAGCCGCGGGCCTGGAGGGTCGTTGAAGCTGCTATGCATGCGGCCTCTAACGGCAGCCACCCTAGGGGCCATCATCACCATCGCAGCCCTTGGTTTCAGCACCACTGTACAGAACCTGATTGTACTAAAACCAAGGGATGTCTTTGTTGATGACCGTTCGGCTGTTCTTGGCCTGACTCATTTCTACAGAGGGCAGTCGGAAATTTTTGACTATTTTTGGGATACCATCATCTACAACCTCAAAGGTAGGTGAGCCATTTCGCTCTCGTGCTTTGCAACTCCGTAGTCCCAGGATACGCGTACTAATAACACGATGAACCCCCTGCAGAGTCCACTGCCGACATGAAGATGAATGGTGCCATATACCGGGGCTTATTCAACCTGGGTTCGACGCCGACGTTTAACTGTACCTCCACCAAATGTGAATGGCCAGGGACCTCGGTTTCTCTTGGCTTTGCAGCTTCGTGCGTCGACGTCACTACGGCAACCTTGGATGCTCATGGTTCTGCTCGTAGTCTGGAACTCAACGGCTTTTGGCTCGAGCCAGGGGAACACGATGCTCACAACCCCTGGTGGTGTTATGGTGAATGGATCGTACTTGGCAACATCTTATCAAACCGTCGTCAGCCTTGGAGCTATACCTCTGCTCGATGTTGTTGGCAGTGATGAGGAGCCTTTTTCCAATAGACCCCGGCTAAGTCCCGCGCTCGCCCGTGTTGCCGCTCTCCGGATGAAATATGTCCACCTTGAATACCGGATAGCGGATCCCTACGAGGATATGGAAATTGTCGAGTGCGATATCAGCGTTGTGGCGTATCGATATTCGAATTTGTCGTCCGTGAACAGCGAGCTTTTCATGGAAAGAAAGGAGATCGTACCCCTAAAACCCGGCCGTCTTGTGGCAAACCGTACTGAGCCCCTTATCTACGAAGTCGACTTCATCCAAGACGGCCTCCCACCTCTCGGCGCCCGCGTCCCCGACTTGCTTGCAATTCAGAACTTTTTTATCTCCCGCCGATTTATGGGTGACATCTACGAGGGCGAGGGGATTCCACCAATTTCCGGGGTAGGCGACGCATTTCGCAGCGGTGACATGATGGCGACATTCCAGGCAATGACCGACAGCATGACGGATCAGCTTCGTTCCGACTTTTCAGACCCGGCTGTCGTGACGGGACGAAGCGCCCAGCCCATTATTTATGTCGAGGTGGACTGGACTTGGTGGAGTTTTCCGAGTTTCGTCATGGGGGCTTCGATGATATTTGTGCTCCTGACTCTCTGGAGGAGCTGGACAACACATGAGGTCTTGCCCCCGTGGAAAAATAGGGTCACGGCAGCGCTCGCATATAACATTTGCAACTTCGATCATGACTCGGGTGGCAACGGCAGATTCGTTACTCGGTTTCGCAGTGTAAAGGGGCTTGAAGGGTATGCAGAGAACACCATTGCGCAGCTTGATATGACACAGCAGGATTACCCACACCAGCGTGAGAACGTTGGCGTCTCACAACAGAGCTACCAGTCGAGGTGGTAAGCTTCAATGCCTACCTGGTCGACGGAGGCTATTGAGAGAGAGACAAGCCGAGTGAGATGATGGGTCTGGCAGACTGGTGAGGTTATGATTAGAACATGAACAAAACCAAATCCTCGCTGGATTTCTTAGCCTGATTACTAGGGCGTCCAATAGCAATTCAAGACCGTACATCTAATTTGCTATACATACCTATCACGAAGAGTGTATAACAAAAATAACTCTGCATACTATCATGACAAGAACTTGCCTTGTCAACCAGCCGCTCGTCAGTTGGTTCGCCCACATTGGCGCGTGAAATGGGTGTTGGTGACCGGCGCTGCTGCGGCGTGCGTTGGAGGAAGGGGTGGGGGCTCAGGTTGGTTGGTGGCGGGGACGGACCCACTTTTATCCTGCCAAGCGACACGAGGATGAGGTAAGTAAGGCAGGTGGGTCCCTGCGTGGTTCCCTGTCACACCTAGATGTCCCGCCATCCTGAGGGAATCTGAAGTGGAACTGTGAGTCTTGGGCAGGCATGTCGCATGCACAAGCGGAGGGGATGCTGATTCTCTCATCCGCCCTTCACCCTTCAACTGAAGACCGACCTGACGCGAGGCACAGCGGAACCGGGCACACCTCAACAAGCACCGTATCGCACCTGGACCTCCAGCAACCAGCCAGAACCCAGTCGGAACCCAGCCTGCCAGCCTCATTCTCATCTCAACTGACAAGGTCCCGCCGCCCGTCCCTGCCCCACGCCTGAGCCTGTGCCTCACCCAACCGGAATGACCAAGCGCTGCTCCAGGGCTGCCAGTTGCCGCATCAACCTGATCTCGTCCTCCCTCAACTGAACCCACCAAGCCTGAACAACCACCACACACCGGCCTCTGCTTCTCCGCGCTTGCGCCGTTCTGATCCCTTCGCTGCTTTTTGCAACTCGCCTCCCAGGCCCAAACCACGATCCTTGATGTCGCCGGTGCACGCGCTGCGTCACCCATAGCGAGCGAGCCCGTCTCTTGTCCTTTGCTGCGACCGCACCAACGATTCGGATTCACTCGGCGGCAGGACCTCCAGCCGGGCGTTTCATCCACAATCGTTTTCTCCCGGCCAAAGGCTGTCCGTTCCATTCCTTCGATATCTGGCACCAGCCCGTTCTCTTCCGTCACCCTCTCAACCGTATCCGCCATTCTGCGAAAGACGGCGTCGACGGTGATCTGTCACACGACACGACTGCAAACCCCAGATCTTCAACTTCGCACCCTTGAACTTTGTCAGTGCGCCGGAAAGCAGACACCGCAGCCATGCACCCGCCAGCCAGCCAGACGCGGCGGAAGCCCACCGACTCTCGCTCCTCGTCCGGCAGCAGCTCTCCCGTCCTCGTCGAACATGACGAATCCGACTTCTTCGGTGCGGGCAATGAGTCCGAGTCATCAGCCGGCGTTCCCAACTTCCAAGATATGCGGGTTGACGACGACGCCTGTCTACCGCCGGTTCACAGGCTTCCCAACGAGATCCTCATATCCATTTTCTCCAGGCTCAGCAGCTTGGCGGACCTCCTCCATGTTATGCTGACGTGCAAGCGATGGTCCCGCAACGCTGTCGATCTCCTCTGGCACCGTCCGGCCTGCTCGAATTGGGAAAAGCATGAAAAGATATGCCGCACCCTCAGCAACCCGAATACCTACTTCGACTACCGCCACTTCGTCAAGCGCATCAACTTGGCCGCCTTGGCCGACAAGCTCAACGACGGCAGCGTGATGCCCCTGGCCGAGTGCAATCGTGTGGAGCGCTTAACCTTGACGGGATGTAGCAAGTTGACAGACACGGGCCTTGTTGCCCTCATCAACAACAGCCATCACCTGTACTCGCTCGATGTCTCGGTAACAACGCCACTCAATGAAAGGACCCTTGCAGACCATATCACCGATGTCTCGATCAACGCCTTGGCGGACAACTGCCCTCACCTCCAGGGCCTTAACATCTCGGGTTGTCAGCGCATATCCAACGAAAGCTTGATTCGCCTTGCCCAGCGCTGCCGACATATCAGGAGGGTGAGTCTCTGTTTTCTTGTTCCTTCGGGCCAGACCGCACTTTGCTAACTTCCGACGACAGCTCAAACTCAATGATTGCGTCCAAGTTCAGGACAACGCGGTGTTTGCCTTTGCCGAGAACTGTCCCAACATCCTCGAAATCGATCTCAATCAATGTCGCCTTGTTACCAACGCCCCAATCACGGCGCTTTTCACTCAAGGGCACGCACTCCGTGAACTTCGTCTGGCCAACTGCGAGCTGCTGGATGATGATGCCTTCCTCGCCTTGCCGTCCGGGAGGACTTTTGACCACTTGCGCATCCTTGACATCAGCAACTCGCTCAATATCACGGACCGCGCTATCGAGAAGATCATTGATGTGGCGCCGCGCCTTCGGAATCTGGTTCTTCAAAAGTGCCGCAACCTGACGGATGCTGCCGTCTATGCGATCTCGAAGCTCGGCAGGAACTTGCACTTCCTGCACCTGGGCCACTGTGGTCACATCACTGACGATGGCGTCAAGCGTTTGGTGGCAAACTGCAGCCGGATACGGTACATCGACCTGGGCTGCTGCACAAACTTGACGGACGACTCGGTAACAAAGCTTGCCATGCTGCCAAAGCTCAAACGCATCGGCCTCGTTAAATGCAACCAGATCACGGATGCCAGTGTCATCGCCCTGGCTAACGCCAACCGGCGGCCTCGCGTCCGCAGAGATGCGCAGGGCAATGTGATACAGGATCAATTCACCACCGCCAGCTCGCTGGAGCGGGTTCATCTCAGCTACTGTACCAATCTCACCCAAGCTGTAAGCATCTTTTCAGCCACAGTCGCAGTTCATGCAGATGTCTGACTTTTGACCAGAGCATCATCCGCCTTCTCAACTGCTGCCCGCGTCTCACTCATCTCAGCTTGACCGGTGTTCAGGCGTTTTTGAGGGAGGACTTGGAACAGTTCTCTCGACCTGCGCCGCCAGGTAGGTCTCACCGGCCCTACACTTTAAACCATGGGAGCAAGCTGACCCGGTCTTTACTATCCTGCAGAGTTCACTGAGCACCAACGGTCCGTCTTCTGCGTTTTCTCGGGCCAGGGCGTGGTGAATCTCCGAAGGCATCTGAACGTCTTGGCCCATGCCACGTTTCCAGAGGCGCAGGACATCGCCATGAGGAACGCACCACCGCCGGTGCCCGTGACCAACCCGGTCATCCCCACTGCGTTCGAAGACGGCGATGCCGATGTGCCGGAGGATGAGGACGCCTTGGAGGAAGATTTTATTGCGGTGCCGGACGGCCCGGCTGGTCCCGCGCCTCCTCAGGCCACAAACCCGACCATCCCCATCCCTCCGCCGATACCTGCTCCTGGGCCAGACGACAACAACCCCTGGCATGCGCCGTTTTCGTACGTGTACAACCCGCAATATGGCGGTCTGAACATCACTCCAGCCGCGCACACCAGCAGTTCTGGACTTGAGACGGTCAACGGCGCAAATGCTAGCGGGATAATCACGCCGTCAGCTTCCTCGCAGGCCACAATTGTACCTCCCCAAGGACAGTTATGGCATCACAACAACCACGCCAGTCATGTTGTCGGAATTGGTGAAGAGACTGTGATAACGGTAAATAGCCGTCCCCGTCCGGAAGTACCGTTCGCACATCTTGACATAACGGCCACACCTGAACAGATTAGGGAGGCACATCACCCTCATCACCATGACCAAAATGGTCCGCAGCAACACCATGCGCAACCCCAAAATGGTGCAGCCGTCTCGGGCTCGGGTTCTGCAGACCCTTCTTCTGGAGAAAACGACCCAACGAGTTGACAGACACCAACAAAAGGGTGGAGTGGCTCTCCATGGTGGTGATATGGGTCATCGTCGCCTGAAGGATTGAGTGCATGTTGGGGGAGGCAGTCCCCCTTTAGCGCTGAGCGCGGGGCTGCTAGGTGTTTAGACGGTGCTAGTAGGTGTTATTTTTCCTCCTTTTGTTTTTCAAGACTTGTAACCGGGTTAGAGGGTATATGGCATTGGCTTTTCGCCGAGACTTTTCTCTGGAGTCTGGGGGGTCGCATGGACGGAAGCGGGAAGAGAAGAGTTGTGTTAAGGAGAGGGTGGCACTGCGAAGGCTCACGAGGAATTATACCCTACACTCTTCACCCTTCCGAGGGTGCAAGAGCGCTTTTTCATTAGCAGAGTGAACTAGATACGGTGGACTCGGGGTCAGGAGTAGTATTGCTTGGTCCTGTGATGCTAGCTCTGAGTTGATTACCTCCTATTTGATACCTCTGTTATTCTCTGACTACTAGCCGTATCTCTCCATGGCTTGATGTTTCTTGGTATCTGTTTCCATGGACTTGTTCCTCTCTATCAAACCAAGTCCAGCGGGTGAAATGCACGTTCCTTAACTCCGATGACGAGCAGTAGTTACAATCTCGCCTCCATTCCCACCTTCTACCAAGTCCAACTATCCGCAACTTCAATAACGCCAGTCCATCCACCTTCGCAAATCCCATGGCTGGTCACGAATGTGTATAAGACCCTGAGGTCATATCCTCTTCGGTACCTGCTCGCTTCTTTAGGGTCCCACAAGTCAACAGACCACTGCCTCAGGTACCTGGAGTAGGGAGGAGGAGAAACCCTCTTGTTCCATGATCATCGCAAAGCTAGTGGTATGGAAGCATGCTCGTTTCCTAAGCACCCTGCTTCCTCTGGTCTCCCGAGAAGCAGCATGAAAGTCCACACTGAAGGAGAGGGATTGAACCAACGCTCGGCACTTTTGAAAAGCATTGCCATTTGTTGTTGGAATTAATCATATCCAGCATTTCCGTCTTTCACCTTCCCACAGACCCGCCGCTACCTGCGCCGCTACCTGTCCCCGCCGTCGGTGGTGTTGATCCCACCACCCCCGTCCCTGTCGTTGTTGTTGGACCCGTCATATCCCTACCGCCTTCCAGCTCCGCCCGATCCAACCCCCCGGCGTCCATCTCCTGCGGCACACCCCCGGCCCACATCTCCCCTCCGCGATATCCGGTATCCAACTCGCTCGGCAACGGCCCGCCCCCCGCCGGCGCAGGCGGAGGGTAGTAGTAGCCCGCATAGTTCGCGTATGCGGCAGGGAATTTGTGGTCTGGTGGCCACGACGAGCCTTCGTATTCTTGCACTGCGGTCGCCGTGGTTTGACTGAAGGTGCCGTTGTGGTAGGGTTGGTGGGTTTCGGTGGGAAGCTCGGCCGGGGCTTGGGAGGTGCGTTGGCGCTGGCGTCGAGACCAGATGAACCAGGCCAGGGCGGCGAGGAGGAGGGTGATGATGGCGGCGGCGACAGCGATGCCCGCTGTTGCGCCTATGGAAAGGCCTGAGCTGGAGGAGGAGGAGTCGTTGTTGGAGTCGGAGTTGGGGTTGGAGGCGCCAGAAGCGAGCGGACCGGAGGTTATCGTTGGGCCGGTTTGGTCTGACGTTGTGGAGGTGGTTGTTGACGTGCTTGTCGCCCGTGGTAGGTCGGACGCTTGGTAGTTGAGCTGGAACATGGGTGCGAGAAGTACAATGTCGCGGGTTTTTGTCACCACATCGCCGCTGGAATCCCCGTCCGTGGCGGTAAAGGTGATGATGTCGGGGAAAGTCGCAGTCCCAATGTTGACCATGCCGCGGTCGTCGCAGTTCCCTGTCGTAGCGACTACCGTATGGCCTCGGTCTGCCTCCATGACGCACGTGTTGCCGTTGCGGTTATCGCAGGTGTAGCCCCTGAACAGATCAGCTAGGTGAGTGCTTCAAGGCCAAATCGCGACATACACTGGACAGCACCCGATGGCTGTCTCACCGGGTACCAGAGTGAACTGGTTAGCCCATTCGGACCGGCCGCCGTACTCGGCGGTGCACGCGGCCGTGTAGCCCACCGGACACGAGACTCCGGGGGAGTAGTATCCCCAACCCATGAACGGCCACGACGGGGAGCCGGCTCCCGGCGTGGCTGGCGGCCAGCATCTTGTGTGATCCTCAGCTCGCGCTTCCCCTTCCCTGAGGACACATTGCTGGCCCCGGAAGCCTTCGCCGCAGGTGGCGCAGTTGACGATGTTCACCGAACATTCATCGGGCATCTTCCATGCCGTGGTGAGAGGGCCCAGGGCGGTGCCCTTATGGCCGGTGATGGTCATTGTGAAAATTGCTCCAGGCAGGCAATCTGGGCCTCGAGAGACGGAAAGAGGTGGTGGTTTGAAGAAGGGTTGCCCCAACGGGACAGCGATGTTTGACGGGAGCACGGTGCGTCATGTTTTGACAGGGGATGGGACACAAATACTACCAGAACAGAGAGATTGTGAAGCGCTGGTAGCGGAAACACAAGTTCCTGGGGAATCGCAGATGTGTGCTTTAGCGTTTCAGGGGTCCGCTTGAGCTGGTGGATTGGTGGATGAACCTTGAAACCGTGTTCACATCCTTGTTAAACGCTGGCCTCCAGCCGAATTGGGCCTGGATCGCCGTCCTGGCCGTTGCTACGCCGCAATCATGCTTGGGAGCCAAATTTGCTAGACTCCCTCGTCGGCACTCCGACGCCAGAAGCCAGCATGGTTGGGGTTGTACATATATGAAGTTACAGCGTGGGATTCTCGGAGAGCCCGGAAGGGGAACATCTTTTGTACAATACAGACACGCTGGTTGGGGAATCCAGACAGCTGACAAACAAGACACAGAGGGATAATTGTGCCATCACCAACCACGCCGACCTCCACAGACATTCATAAGCGCCTAAGCGCGCGGTAAATTTGAACTGCCGCGTGGCTTGATAGGCCAACCATCTGGATGAAAGCATCCAAAAAGGCACGATTAAAACAAGGCAAGGGCGTTCGGGGGCGATGCGATGAGCCCAGGATGGTTCAAAGGAACCGAGGTGAGGAAGAAGGTGTACCGACCCGTCTTCTTGCAGTGCTCGCTCAGCGCCTTGAGATCCCAAAGCTCACCGATCGGCATGCCGAACTGGGTGAGAAGCCAGGGATGCAGAGCTATTTCTGGGGCATCAGCACGACTGCTCGACACACAGAGATTCTCCAGATACCACTAGTGGACTCACCTAGATCTGTGTATCGAGCTACGGTCCCGTCAGGCTTCAGTGGTGGGAGGGCCTCGAAAGCCATAGAGTCGCCGGCGACGGCGGCGAAACGGTGGTTCCACAGCCACCGAGCCGTCTCCTCGGTGCCATGCACACCTGCCAATGTCACACGCTGGAACTTCTCGAAATCCGCAGGCGTCGGGGCCTCGAGGATCTCGGTGATTCCGGTACGGACGATAAGGATATCACCGTGCCTGAACTCAACGCCGAAGTGCTTGGCCGCCGTTTCTAGGTCCTCGACCGTAATACGATACCCGTCAAGAGCGTGAAATGGGGTGCCTGTGGTCTCCTCGTGGTACAGCTTCCAGTCGATCAAGACTCCACGGCCAGCAACAGCACCCCGGACATGCCCTATACAATGTCAGCTCGGTTATTACACACGCAGAGACCGATTGTTCGGCAGCAGTGATGTGATCACTACCTACATTGATCCACCGTGGGAAGGGTGTTCTCAGCAGTCGTCTCCGCTGAGATATCGTCTTTGGAAGCAGCCTTCACACCGTTGTAGGCGAGGCCATCCTTGGTGACGTGGCAGAGGCTGTCCCACTGGCTGCTAGACTGGGTGTTGAACTCGAGTTCATCATCCCAGCCGTCCGCGTCGAAGCCCGCATCCCTCAAGGGAAAGGCACGGTGAACAGTCTGCTTACGACCTGTGGGGATTTTGATGGCGTTGAGTGGCCAGCTAAGTTGCGTGAGTAGGTCTGACTCCGGATAACTGGAGCGACTATGAAGGGCGAGCTTACTTGAGAGAAATAGAGATGCCCTCTTTGATCTCAGTGGCAGCAGCAGCAACAATTTTGGGGGTTAGAAAGTTGAGAGTACCAAGGACGTCCTTCTTCCCATCCTTGTCAAAGAGACCCCAGGCGCATCCTTGGGGTTGCCCTTCGACTTTGGGCAGCTGGTCAAAATCGGGGAGCGAGGCGGGATCCATGAGAGGCCGATACTATCAGAAACCAACAGCCCGGTGCTTTGGAAGGTCACTGGACTCTCGGCGATATGGCAGTCATCCTGGGCGCGAGTGTTGGTTCATATGTGTAACGCATATTCGGCATCATCAACGCAAGCCACCCCGAAACGGCGTCGGTCGGAGCCCGATGTCAACCAGCCGATGAGAGTTGCATGATGCCGAATTCTGCAAGAGAGGGGTGCATGAGAGATGTGCATATGTACTGTCACTGTTGCAACCGATGCCGTGGAGCAGCATTCCGGTACTTTTCCTCGCCGTTACCCCACTGGGGTAAAATGTCCAAGGCGCCCTGTGCTGACCACCTGCATTGGAGAGCACCAATCCCATGCAATATGGGGTCGGTTGCAGGCTGTTGGTCAAGTCGGGACTCCGAAATGCTTGCTGGCTGTTTGGAGAGAGGTTTGGAGGGTGGAGTTGGTGGAAGGGTGTCTTTCAGGGGGTAAGATGCTGCTCGCTTTTTTTCGGCTTTGCTGGTCGTTGAGGGGAGAAAGATGAAGGAGTCGTGAATTCAAGACTTGAAGGGTCGGGTTCGCGTTACACTCTCATGCGTTTTCCTCACTACCAATTAACCATGTGGCTACTATAACCATCCGGCAACTCGAGATAGAAGTTAGTAGGTGTGTATTACTAGCTATTAACCTCAATGTTAACCTTATTTCCCAAGTCGCGTTAGACGCGCGGCTCTTCCCGAGTCAAAGTGCTGAAGTTCTACACAGTAGGCTGATGCTCGGGGTTTGTTTTGTTGCCCCTGAATCTCCAACACATCTTGTCGATCATTACGGAATACTAACCTATGTTTGCCACCCGCGATGACTGATGATGACGGCACGCTCAGACAACCAAAAATTAACAACGTTCATCAATATACAACCTCTCCCCCTCTCCCCTCATCTTGCCTATCGAACGCAATGGCCCAGCAAGCTCGCAAGGCCCACACACGTTGGATGTGTCCATTCGGATCCATGCATCTCTTGTAGGTTGTGAGGCTGGTATTCACTAGAGCAGCGTCTTACTAACAATTCCGCATCGTGCCATTATTGCTTCCAACAACCCACCCGCTCCTGGTCCGCCAGTGACGGTGTTTGCGTTGCTGTTCAACCCGCGTTCGGCGGTATGCCTATGTGCAAGCCGAATACGACCCATGTTGGGACATCTCGGATTCGTTCCTGGGTTTTCGATCGACCGGACTGTAGTATTTGTCCGGCTCCGTGGAGAGTAGCCATCGGATGGGGTAGCCGGTGCCTGGGGTTTCATACCGTTCCATCGACCACCAGCCGATCCGGGGCGAATGTCAACGGGGACCAGCTGCATACAGCTCGCACGTCGAGTCCATATAAAAGCCTGGCCAGCATGGCGCTGTCTTGTCCAGCCAGGGGAATGAGCAATCCTCCAGCCTTTTCTCCCTTTTGAACATCGGATTTTCACCATGTCGACCGACGCGGTAGCTCCCAATGGCACCCACGTCAACGGGACCAATGGGGCCCATCCCGTCCCCGTTCCCGAGGACCTGAAGCTGTTTGAGCTGTCCCAAAAGTACCAGGCCGAAGCCATCAAACGCCTACGGCCCGATGGTTTGGCCCAGTTTGTGCCCCTGAAGAAGGCCGAGCACGAAAGATTCCGTGCTCTGGCCGAGGATCCCTTCGTGGACCACGCGGCCCTCAACGCCAAGCCTTCTCCCGTCGACGAGAGCACTGTATACAAGTTCCTTATTCTGGGTGCTGGATATGGCGGGCTTCTCTACGCTGTGCGCCTGATCGAAGCCGGCCTCGTCTCCGGCCCCAATGACCTCCGCCTCGTCGATGCCGCGGGCGGGTTCGGCGGGACCTGGTATTGGAACCGCTATCCCGGCTTGCATTGTGACGTTGAGAGCTACACCTATATGCCACTGCTGGAGGAGACGGGATATGTGCCCACCCACAAGTACGCGTCCGGAAGCGAGCTTCGCGAGCACGCCGAGCGCATCGCGACGAAGTGGGATTTGCACGACAAGACCCTCTTCCGGACCAATGTTAAGGCGGTGAGATGGGATGATGCTGCGCAGCTGTGGAAGATCGAGGTCACGGAGGGCCGGGGCCCGTCCGAGCCGAGTCGGGAGTTAGTTTTGCAGGCGCAGTACGTCCTGATCGCCTCGGGTGTTCTCACGACACCCCAAGTGCCCAAGATCCCGGGGTTGGAGTCGTTTGCTGGCCCAATATTCCATACTGCGCGCTGGAACTACAAGGTCACTGGCGGGAGCCCTGAAGATCAGACCTTGACTGGGCTCGAGGGCAAGCGTGTGGGCATCATCGGCACCGGCGCTACCGCCATCCAAGTTGTGCCTAAACTGGCAAAGTTCGCCAAGGAGCTTTATGTGTTCCAACGTACACCATCGGCGGTATCATGGCGTGGTCAGCGCCCGACTGATCCGGAAGAATGGTGAGTTGAGGCTCCAAGTCCAGAAGACGCTCCTGACATGTAATAATATTGACTTTTCCCCCTACAGGAAGACAAAGATCGCAGCGAAGAAAGGGTGGCAGCGAGAGAGGTCTCTGAACTTCGACTCGTACGTGACAGACAGTGCCGAAGAGGGCCAGGAGAACCTGGTGGCCGATGGCTGGACAGAGATGCCTTCCTATTCGGCAGTGATCGGCTCGCCGAGGTGGCCCATCGTCGAGCCTACTCCCGAGGCGATCCAGCAACACATCGCCCGCTTGCACAAGCTTGACCTGGCGCACTCCGAAAGGGTGCGCCGCCGGACAGAGGAAATCGTCAAGGATCCTGAGACGGCCGCGAAGCTTAAGGCGTGGTATCCGTCATGGTTTGTCACCCTTTTGGTCTTTTCCCCTTTCACAACCCTCGTCTGACTGTAGTCCAGGTGCAAACGCCCAACCTTCAGTGATGAATACCTCCAAGCCTTCAATCTTCCCCACGTCCACCTGGTCGACACGGATGGCAAGGGCGTTGACGCCGCCAACGAACGCGGCCTCGTTGTCGCCGGCAAGGAATACCCCCTTGACATCCTCGTCCTCAGCACCGGTTACGTCACCCCTGCGGTCGGCGGCGGCAGCCCTGCTGTTCGCACAGGCATTGAGATCTACGGCCGCGGCGGCAGGTCTTTGGACGACAAGTGGAACACCCAGGGCGCGGCGACTCTCCACGGCATCTGCTCGAGCGGGTTCCCCAACCTGTTCTTCATGCCCCTTACCCAGTCAGGGCAGTCGGCGAATAACGTTCTGACGCTCGAGGTCGGGGCGGAACACACGGTGTATTTCCTGCAGCAGGCGGAGGCGAAGGCAGGAAAGGGAGCCATTATCGACGTGACCGTCCCGGCGGAGGAGGCTTGGTCCATGGAGGTGGTGAAGCGGGCGACGTGGCATACGACCCTCTTGGGGTGCACGCCGGGCTACATTACGGGAGAAGGCGAGTTTGTGAATCAGCAGGCGGACCCAGCCGAGCAGTTCAAGAAGGCGAGGCAGGGGAACTGGTCGCAGGGGATTGCGGGGTATATGCAAAAACTCAAGGAGTGGCGAGATGAGGGTGCTTTGCAAGGGGTTGCGGTTACGGCGAGGACGGATTGAAGGGCGGCAGTCCCGTGATGTCCTCACAGGCGGAATGATAGCATATCTTCGACATCATAACCCGCTTGGCTAAGTAACTGATGGACAACAGATATATCAACGCCAGTACAATCATCATTGTCTGCCATACCTCAGTTCAATTGCGGTTTCAAGACTACAACAACCTCTCATGACTGCTGTATACCTCCAGTGTCACGAAATCTCGCTCTTACCTCTGTCTCAATGATCATGGGTTGTATTCCCGTCAACGTCAACATTACCAAGTTATGTTTCTTTCACTATCGCCTGGAGATTGTTTCACCGACATTTGTCATGACTCGCCATCTTCACAAGCCCAAGTTTCCTCAGCTCACCTTCACCAACCTAGCCCTCAAAGCCTCATTTACCACTGCCACAACTTTCCCATCCTCCCCAAACTCAAACACAAACAAATCCAGCGGCATCGAACCGTACACAACTCCCGTAACGCCCACCCACGACGCACATTCCGTCACGTAGTTCCCTCCCGGTGTATCCGGGGCCGACACGTCCTCAAACACGGCCTTGAACGCGACTTTCTCCCTTCTCCCATCCACCGCCTTCTCCTCCAGTCCTGTCGGGTACAGCCTCACCGACGGATTCAGGTTGGCCATGTACTCGGCGGACACGTTGGCCGAGATGGCGGTCGCGATCCACGCCATGTACGTGCCGTTGGAGATCCACGCTTCGACGCCCAGCCCGGGGCCAGAGGGGTCAGCGGTAATGATGAGCGAAGAGTTCAAAAATCCGGGTGGAGGAAAGTCCGGGTCGCTCTCGCTGTAGGTTCCGTTCTCGAGCGCTAAGAGGCTTTCGTGGACATATCTCCCTGCGTACGTGGCGGCTGCCTGGACGCGGGCGACGTAGGAGATGGTGGGGATGTAGGTTTCGCTGAGGGCTTCGGCGAGGGCCGTGGGGAGTCCACCGGGAATCTCGCCTGCTGCGAGGACGGTGAAGCCGAGGTCGAGTTCTGGGATGAGAGCCAGAAGAGCGCTGTAGGATCCGATGCTGCCGAGTTTGTTATATGTGTGTACAAACTGGTAGGTTTGGTCTGCGTAGATGTCACGGTTAGCGGACAGCTTATTCCAGATGATTGACATTTGAACGGATACTTACTCTTATCCAACTGAACTCGCCGAATACCCCAAGGCGTGCCGACGGAGGCTCTAGGATCGGAGCTGAACGACGCTGGCTTCAACCAACGCCGTGTCATGGCGGGATTGATCAGAGTTGAGCGGAGGATGGCGCGGCCGAGGGCCGACATATCGCTCGCTGATGCGTACATGTTGCCGGTTCTGTTTCCTTGTCAGCACTTGTACGTTTATCATCTGATGAGATGAAGCTGGACCATGAACTTACGATGACTCCTCACCCAAGTTCCCAGCCCACGACGTCCGGTTCCTTGGGCCCGGGATCACTCCTAGTGAGTCGTCGGGAGTCTCATAAAAAGTGTGAGTCAGCCCGAGAGGTTTCAAGACCGTGTCCTCGAGAATCTCTTTCCATGGCTTTCCGGTGATGCCTTCGGCAATATGGGCCAGCAGAACGAAACCAAGGTCCGAGTAAGCAGGAGTGACAAAGGGAGGGAACGATGGCGGGAGCCGAGCTAGTCCTTCATACAGTTGCGTCCGATTACACGTTGGCCAGGTGCCACAAGGCGGGAAAGACTCGACTGGGAGGGGCGGGAAACCTAGAACATGGAGAATTTCCATGTCCATCTGGTAACTGAGCTCTCCCAGGAGGGCGTCTGGACCAAGTGGTCAGCATTCTCAAGGGTTGGTATGTTGGCCCCTCCTGGCGAAGCAACTCACAATCACGTATGATCCCCGACGTCTGCCCAGCTAGGGACCCAACCGTAATCGACTCCCAGTCCGTGGCATAAATCGGCGATTTCCTTGCATTATTCTTCGCCAGCTCCGCTAGTTCCGGCAGGTATTTAGTCACCGGATCATTCCACACTCCGTCCCCGACCGCCGCCAGAAACGCCAGCACGGTGTAGATCTTGGTCACGCTCCCGATGCGAAAGACCGTGTCCCCGTCCACGCGTCTCACGCCGGTCGTGTTGAGCGTCGCCAAGTTCGGCGCGGTCCAGTACCGCGCCCATATCGGCTTGTCCTCGCTCGCAGTGAAGACCTCGATGGCGTACGAAAAGCGCTCCGAACCCGTGTTGGTGTTGTTGTCGATGGCCTGGTAAAAGATTTCATCTAGCGCAGCCGCAACGCTGTGGATGGCGGGTTCGCTGAAGAGGTTGGTTGGGTTAGGGAGCAGAGGTCCATAGAGAGGACAATTGGCGCGGGCACCAGCAACGGGGAGGAGAGAGAGCAGCGCTCCTCCCAAGGGGAGAAGCAAGGAATGTGTCGTTTTCATCCTTGTTTTCTGTTAAGACAATGGAAAAGAACTCAAGCCATCAGGCTGTAAAAGGCTCGATGAAGACATTTAAGCAGACAGCCTGGACGTTGCGTTGCCATGTCCGGAAGGGTTGCCCTAACCGCCATCAGAAAACCCATCCAAAGAGAATTGTGACATTCAATCTTTTTAAACACTTACCACTCGTTTCAATAGCCAGTAATGACCTCCCAGCTGCGCAACACATGCTCCGTATTCCTCTTTATGGTGGTGATGTTGGACACAAAGAGGGGTCTTCACACTTCGGATCCTACCACCGGCAATCGCCCACGGAAAACGAACTCGGCCAGGTACCATGTACAAACCACGCGTCACCGATCGTAGCATCTGATTATTTACTACTGTCTACGTCACGTCTGCATGCCAGTCTGCCACGGAGTGCGGAGAAGTGCTTATATTGCCCGTCGGTCTGGCCAGATCTGGCCTCTCCCACCGCAACAACTGCTCTCTAAACTAAGGTAGTATTCCAGGTTCACATCCGGACAGGCGGTTCAACGACCCAGGAAATGGACGCCAAGCGGGGGAAAATATCGTGTGGCCCTGAAAATAGGACAATGACAATATAAACCCCTACGTAAGTACCCGGAAAAACGAGACGGACGCGTAACATTGCTCTCTAGAAGCCCGGCCCGGGACCGGGACGAGACCGGGCTGGGTTTGCGCTTCGCCCTGTCCCTGGCTGGCTGTTCGATGACCTCCGTGCTTTGCACTCAACTAAAGATATACTCCCTGACGAAAGAGAGCGCGATGTCGCGCTGAAAATATGTAGTTGGACTGAGCGGATCAAATAATTAGGGTGAATGCGCTCTGGCAGCAAATCAACATCTGTATAATCCCCTGAGTCTGGTATACACCAGAAAGCACCGCAAACGCCATCATCCCCGTCTACACTACCCCTCAAGCCATTCGAGTCCGAGCCATATACCACTCCTTTCCCAAATGAACACAAACCCAGGAAAACACAACGATCTCACCCTTCTCTATAACCCTCAGATCATTCCCTCCGCCTCAAGAACAATTCAAGCACCGCCCTCCTCCTCGCCTCCGCAACCCTCCTCTCCTTCGCCCCCATTTTTCCCTCCGTGAACCCCTCAAGTCCACGACAAACCACATCCGCAAACAATTCTGCGATCCGTCTCTCCCTGGCCCTCCTCTTTTCCAGAGCGGCGATCGCCGTGGCCGCGACGGGATCAACCCCCAACGTGCTCCGCCTGACCAGTCGGCCCACCCCGCCAAAGACTCCGCCAATCCCGCGCGCGACGGACGAAGCGCCACCGCCAGATGCGCCGGCGGTATTTGAGGAAACGGAGGAGACCGAGGCAGCCGAGGACGAAACCGCTGTTGAAGTTAAAGAGGCGGCATCCTTCCTAAGCACATCCCACTCAGCCTTCGACAGGGGCGTCAGTTCCGCCACCACTCGCGCGAGGGTGGAAGTGAGAAAGACGAAACAGATGTTGTGATTCGGTGCAGACTGGAGTATGTCAAGGACCGTGGAGCGGTCGTTCTCAAGTGTTGCGTCGTTCATGGTTGTGGGAATGGCGTTCAAGTTGTTGCCCGTGGCGGGGTTTGCAAGTGATGGGATGGAGCTTGCAGCCTGGTCGATGCGGTTCCAAAGCTGCGGCGGAATGACGCCGTCTGTAAGAGCGCGAAGGAAAAGCAGAAGGGTTTGGGCAACGGCCTCAAGTCGCTCGAGGGCTGGAGTCTCGGGGGGAAAGGCCGACTGGATCTGCTGGTCCAAATCTAGAGCGCGCAGGATTCCAATCGCATGGGTCCTGCGGGCGTCAGAGTCGGCGGATTTGCAGGTGGCTTCGTCAAATGGCCAGCCCGGATCAGTCGGTATTACGACATCGTCGAGCATTTGAGAATCGGCTACAACTCGTTGAGCCAGTGTTTCAACGGCTTCGGTGAGGCGGAAGAGCTCCTTAGGGGCTGGGCGGTGAACTGGAAGATCGTACGGAATAGCGCCCGGTTTGCGGCCTTCCTTTTGCAAGGAGGCTGTTAGGGCACGTATGCCGCCGTCGGGAACCCGTATCAGCTCATCCACTGAACGGCCGATGCATGTTTGGGACCAGGACGCCCGAACTGGGATAAAGTGATCCCGGCCATGAGCAACCCGCAAGACCAGAACCTCTTCCAGAACGAGTTCGCCCTCGTTCAGTGCCCTGGCTTGTGCGACATCGTCGACCAAGACGTCAAGCACAGCACTCAAGGTCTCGCCAGGCTGTAATGTGACCTCCTTCCCCAGGACTACAGAGGAGGTGTCGCCATTCGGAGCGTCGGCATGGACAAACCACGTGGTTAACCATGGAACCGTGCTCCCATCATCATCCACAGCCGCAACAGGCTTGTCTATGAAGGACACCGTCGCCGGCACACCTCCCGTGTTGGCCAGGGTGAGCGAGGCGGTCGACTTCTTCATGAATTCGATGTCATCAAAGTCGACGTGTGGTGAAGATGATTCTGAGCCGTTAGAAGAGGGACGGCCATCAGTGTGGTCCAAGACAACCGTGACGACAGGACGTCCTTCGTTTTCTGCACGATCCAGCAGGCGAGCCACCTCGGCATGAACCTTGGCCTTTAGTTCGGGCACTGCGGCGTCAAAGTTGATGCTGAAGATGGCGCTGACCGGCTTGTGGTCAGACGATGTAATCCTCTGGTGTGATGTGTACAGCTCGAGGTGTATCCTGCTAGGAGCCTCTTGGGGGCGCGCATCATCATTAACCTGGCCTCCCGCGTCGTCGTTTTCATCGTATTCATCGTAATCATACTCCACTATTGTTTGCTTTGACGGCTCCTCTCCATCGGTCTCGGGGTCGTAGGAAAACAGAATGTTCTCATCATCAGCTTCCTCGACACCGCGGGCCTTCAGCTCCTCATCGCGCCTGCGCCGTTCTTCCTCTTCCTGGACCTTCTGGTTGTATTTTTCTAGGTCTGCGCGTGTGCGAAACAAGATTCGGTCACACCAGCTGGGCGGGCGTTGCTTCTCGCTCGAGTCGAACAAGGCGACAGTGCCGACGTCATACTTGTAAGTGGGCAAGAAGGATATTGGCCCCTCGCGCCATCCGTCATGAAACACCCTGCGCTCCTTGATCAGGCGTTTGAGCTGGTCGTGCGGTAGCAGCGAGTCGATGGTCGACTGGAGTGAGGCCGGATCATCGTGAGGATTCTCAGGGAATTCGTCAGGATCAGGAAGGTTCAGTGAGTCATCATCGCCATCCTGGGATTTGGACGGCTCGGGTTGTTCCTGCACAGCAGTTGGAGGGGCCGAGCGAGAGGGCTCTGCCTGGATGACAACGGGTTCGCCCTCAAGCGAACTCTCGCGGCGCAAATTCCTCTTGGACAAGTCATACTCGCCACGAGTGTGGAGCATCAGCAGGCGACGGATGTCATCACCGGGCAAGCGGTCGAGGCGGAAGTTGAGGTCGCCAAACCAAAAGGCAAAGTCCTCATCGCCGATTTTCGTCGGCTCCTCTTCGGACACGCCGGAGATGACGATGGGGCTGAACCGAGCCTGGGCCGTGAGCTGCTGGACCTGGCCGACGCGGCGTTCCAGATAATAGTCCTCAATGCCGCTCGCCAGGTGGGAGTTGACGAATACGAGCTGTGTGGCTTCTCCCAGGACAATACGTGTGCACACACCGCCTTTGTTGCCTAAGAGTCCCATGGCACCGGCGGGGATGACGCTGGTGCTGACGTTACTGACTATCGGAGCAACCTCTGGAGAAGCATAGATGAGCAGCAGCATTCCGCCAAGCAGCTCCGAGACGACGAGTTGGTAGCCCTCTGGTAGTGCCGCTTCCAAAGCCGCCTTCCACTTGGCAGGGGTTGCTTCATCTGCCCCGTAGATCCATGTCATGTACTGACCCGGGGCCGTCAGGACATTAACCTCCTGGAGACCGAGCACATACAAGCCAATCTTGTCGCCGGCGAGCTGGATCGCTTCCTCATCACCATGAGGCACTCCAGTGTTCGACTCGGCCCATCTGGGGTCCGTGGCGTCTGGAGGCTTAGAAGACGAGCCAAGCGCCGGATCAAGGCCCTCACCATCAACAAACCACCGAGCAAGGTCTTTGTCGGTACCGGGGCAAGCAGCAACGTTCCAGGTGCCAATCTTGATGCGTAAGCGGTGGCTGCGGACATATTCGGAGCATCGGGCACGGACAGCGCGATGGAGGGAGTAAACATTCGTCGACGACGGGTCGAATGCGTCGGGCAGAGGAGAGCGCGGGGGTGTTCCAGACGAGGCCATGGTGACCGAAGACGACGAGCGCGGGGCAAGACGGAACACGCGCAGCACAGCCGCCTCCTGCGGCGCGGTTTCTCACAAAGGAGTTGTGGCAAGGTTTGAGAAAGATGACGTGACACTGGCTAGAGGAGCCCGCATCCGGGACATGTCAAGGAAGAGGGTGTTGATTCGAGCGCGGAGGGCGGACAGCGGGCTCAAGTAGGAGTGGAAGACGCAAGGGCAACGGACTGCATGGCATCGGCTCCGTCGAGGACAACGTGGTTTTCGCTGGGTGCGTGACGTCGTTTGTCAAGCCCAAGTGGTGGCCTGCAATTGGAAAATGGGAGGCTAACGTGGTTGGAGCATGTGTCCACCGACCACTCGCTTTTAGGACGAAGCTGGACAGAAGCGCATCTTTCGAGAGTCGAGTCGTGATGACGAAGAAAATGCATCTGAAAGGCAAGAGGGCCCCCAAAGACCCGACGTGCATCATGCCTCGTGGCCCATGCATGTCATCCTTGTCATCGCGGGGTGGGGCACCCTGGCCGCCAAGAGGGGACTGAAGGGCTCAGGGTTGATAGGTAAGGTACCTGGAGTACCAGCCTTTCTTTGGTCTTTGGAGCCCCGCGAGTTGCCCGTTTTGGAAATTCCGTTCTCATCAACCACCTCATCCTTCAGGACTTGTTTGTTACGACTCGGAATGCTTGAGCTTGCTACGGTCCCTAGGTTGATAGACTCATAGAAACACTATCGAGCCCCATCCACTACTGTGTGAGATTCGTACCTGATGTTTGTTCCCGCAACCGCCTGAATGTTCGCCAACTCTGTGCCAACGTGCTGCTGCCTCGCATCCAAACCGCCAACGTTACCACCACCATAGGCCTGCTGCGAACGTTTGTGTTTCATTATAAAAGTGGTAGACGCAACGACAATGATGAGAACAACCCCGGTGCCCACACAAATCCCAATCTTCTCGGCATCGTTCAATGCGGGGCTATAATGAATATGAGGAGAGGGAGAGGTGCTGTGGGACGTCGTCGAGGTTGGGCTTATTTCGGTAGGGGCTCTTGTCTCACCGTCCTGGGGCGTCGTCAGGGTTGGGCTTATTTGGGTAGGGAGTATTGTCTCATCATCCCAGGTCGCCGAGGTTCTTCTGGATGTGCTCGTGGTTCTTCTGGATGTGCTCGTGGTTGGAGTATATGGCACCATGGGGATGACACCCCCTGTCCGGTCGCAGTCAAAGAAAATCGCTCCATCGTTAACCCAGCTATATGTCTGGCAGAGCGTCGAAGCACCGTAGGTACTGTAGCTCAACAACTTTAGTCAGCCGCGCTAATCGTGCCCCTGTCTCTGTTTTCCAACACCCACCAAGTCAGGACATTGGGGTCCGAAGTTGGGAATTGCGCGGCGTCTGTCGAATCAATACACGCAGTGTATGCAAGTTCACAGTCGGTCTCGTATCGCCCGCAGCAGGTGACGAAACGGCCGCTTCGCCTTGGAGCCGTCGCCGTCAAGACTTGCTCCGTGGTGCAAGTCCACCCTGGCCAGCAACGCAGAGCGAAATCCAAATCCGTGGCTGGAGTGTTCAGTCAGCAACGGATGATGGCCGAGGGCCTCTAGGAGGCATGCACTTAGAGTACAATCCACATGTGTCGTAGCCGTCGTCCCCATTTTGCCTTGCCCAGTTGTGCCTTGCGGCGCGTATGGCCGGAGGTGGCGTAACCACCGCGGCAGCGACCGGCCCATGACCATGAGGCGTCGCAGCGGTCGCGTCACAGCCTAGTACATGCAAAACAAGGACAACGACGAAGAGAGTTGTTGCTGAGAATATCGTCATTGTGAGCTCTTGCGAGAGTACAATCACTCCGCCTCGGCTCCTGTCTCAGGGCATGGGAGCCACCAGAGGTTTTATACTTATAAGGGGGTTTACATCCACTTGTGTTCACACGATGCGTTGTTTCCCCTAAGCCTCAAGCCCCGATTTGGTGGAGCTGAAATCCCAAAAATAGGTGTATCCTGTATAAGCTAGATACCAATATCATTAGTATTGAAATGAGATCTCTGGTTTCTCTCGTTGTGTTGGACGCCACCAGCCTGCAAGATTCAGCTCGTCCACCCATCAACGTCAGGCTCAGCCAAGTCCGTGATGTGGCTTTTGAGGCGGGCATACTCCTCCTTACAGCCTGATCGAAACAAGACAGACATGCTCTAGGGTAATAAGGAACCCTTCAGTGACAAGAAGACCAGTAAGGGCAGTATTCGGGCTTCTCTAGATGCCATGAGGCAATAGTAAATACTAACCATGGCCACCGACACGAATATGTTGATCGACTGTACAGGTCTGGACGCTTTCCAGGACTTTGGCGCTTACGCGGACGAAGTGCGCAGCCGGACCTCCTTCAACAATACCCTCCTCCAGCAGTGTCGAGTGCCTATCTGCGGCGCTCTTTGGGGATACGGCATCCCAGATATCTCTGGCATCGGTGTATGTTATGGATCCTGCACATATCAGAGCGTCTTCTCGAAACATAGTGTACTCACCCGGTACTAGGTCGCCGTCGGCTACATTCTGGCCAATGCCCTCGGCCCCCTCCTCTCCCTGCTTCTCTTACTCACCCCTTACATCCCTCTCAAGCCCCACCACAAACGCTCGCTCCAAATTGTCCTCACCGCCGCCCTGGCCGCCTTCTTCGACTCGGCCGTCTACTTCGCCATCGCCATCGCCATCGCGACCACCGGCGTTCTCGTGCCAAAGGATTGGGAACCCGCGAGCGCGCCTCGCGCCCTGTTCGTCGGCGAATACGAAGCCCGCTCGGCGGCGTTGGCAACGGCGGCGACAGTCCTTCCGCTGGTGTATCCCGTTGCCATACTCGCGTTTGCCCCGAGATGGATCGTGCGTTTTCCGAGGATTGGAGGCCAGAGACAGCAGGAGGGGCGGCAGGGTCAGGAGGGAAACTTCTCCAACGCGCGGATGGTATTGCGCAAGATCCTCTTTGGCGCGGCTGTCATCGCCTCCGTCTATCCCTTCTTCTCGCACTCGGTGCGTACCTGGTCGCCGGCTCAGTCAGAGACGGGTGAGATCAGTGGAGGCGGTGGCGGCGACGGTGATGAGCCGATCATTCGGGCGGAGGAGTGGGCGGCACTGACGAGGCTGTGCTTCAGGGGCAGTGAGGAGAATACTGGTCCCTCGCAAATCGAGTGGCTCACAGAGCGCGAGAGTCAGGCTATTGGCGCAATCCACCTGGCCAGCTCGCTTTTTGTGCTTCTTTTCGCCTCTGGACTGCTGGTACGGTCGGTGTTGAGCCGAGTGGAGTTTTACCGGCGCTTTCACCGGAGGCCGAGGGGTTGGGATGGTTCGGACAATGACAACCTAGATCGGGAGGGAGAATCGTCGGTTGGCGGCCGCGATAATACAGGAGCCTTGATCGTGGCAGTAGGGGATAAGCTTTCCAAGTGCTGGTCACCCCCAGTTGTGTTTGCGGTGCTACTGCTGCCTCTCGGTCTTGGGGTGGCGGTATTGTGGGGGATATGGCGGTTGCGAACGTTGCAAATGCAGCTGGCAACTGGCATAGGGGAGAACTATGAAGGGGATGACTGGGGGTTTGGGCAAGTCATGGCAGTCACTATCTTTGTACCAGTGCTGGTGGAGATTGGGTTCGAGGCGATGAGGATAGTCCGGAGGCGCGGACCGCAGGGAGGGTAGGGGCCGGCGGCCTAAGATCAGAAGGGTACATCAAGAGGCATCTGAGGCGAGGTGGTGTAAGCTGTGCCTCATGCTCTCATTTAGGGTTTGTGGCATCCATGGAGTTCAATCCCCCAGGTGACCAGGTGATACATGGGAAAGAAGCGGATGTCTGCTGCCCCGTACCGTCACGGGGCAGCCACCCGTGGCTAGAGGTACCTCACCTGTCCGAGTTCTCTCCGTTGCCAACTCCCAGGCGTTCACTTCATCTCGTTGACGGGCATGGGATCTCTCCGTCCAGGATGGCATGGCAGGCATCATTCCAGCAGGTTCCCGTCTCTTTCCTTCCACTATCCACCGCGTCTATCACATCATCCATGAATGGGATTACCCGTCAACTTCCAGGTAACGGGCTCTTTCGCCGGTCCTGTCCTCTGCTCAGTGGTAGGTGCCTGATGTTTGAACTTGGCGTAACAGCACCTGATCTGAGAGTACGTTGGAGGAAGGCACTTAATATTGATCCTCTTGCGGCTAGATATGGAAACAGCAAAAAGCTATACGCCCCCCTCTCCTCCCCCTCTCCTCTCGCCAGATTAGATTCCAGATTTTTCCCTCTTTCCACTCTTCCAGTCCGTGTGCCTCATCACAGTCTCATTCCATCCCATCCTCACGCATTAGCAGCAGTGGCATCAAATTCTTGTCATGTTTCATGTTATTCTTGATGACCTCCACCCAATCTATTTCGGTCTTATTTTGGGAATTCCTACATCTCCTATTCCCATCCTCACATTTCCATGATCCTCTGATCGAAATCTCCAGTAGCCTTTCCCCGCAAGACCCTGTTTAATCTCGTAACGAGCACGGGGCGGCGACGCGGGATAGAGTAGCGAAATGCGTCATTTTCAATTTCCTGCCGTGCCGTGTATCCCATCATCCAGTTGCCATTCTTCACCACAGTCTTGGGTCGGCTCGGCATTTGGTCACCCCCCTTTTTTATTCCGCGAGGTGCTCTAACCGGGTTTCTGGGCAACCGTCAGATTAACTACCTGATGTCTGACAAAGGGTTGACAGATCAGGTGCGAAAGAATAATATTATCGCATGCTGAGTTCTAGCTGCAGAGCTCAGATCGATGGGCATGCCGGCTATTAGGCTAAAGTGGATATCGTCCGTTTGGGCCTTATGCCCTGAGAGTATGCTTCTTATAACGCTTTCTCCTGCCAAACTTGGGCTCTTGGCCGTTGACACCAGTTGCTTGCCCAGATGCTTCCATTATTCTACCACTCCTATATGCTGATGCCGGTAATTCGTATGCATCAGTTATGTGCCTCGTCCAGAGATGGTGTTGTGAGCCGCTGCCAATACTGCCCCACTGACAATCCACGACCACCTATCACCCATCTGCTGGGATACTGAGCTGTATTCTCGCTCTCCCACCGACATGACTGAGATGCTCTCCGCAAGCGAGGCTTGTCGCGGCGCAAAAAAAAAAAAACACAAGTCATCTCGCAGCTTGTCGATCGTCGGACCGACCTCCGAGATCTAGGAGCAAAAGTCCCAACGCAGCGCTCCGCCCGGAGCGCCCGGGCAACTCTTCCACCACCGATGTCTTTTTTGGCCGTGAGTCGCCGAACTGTTTTGAGGCATCACTCTGCAGCTGAGAGCATGGCTGGGGATGTCTTCGGGACGGGCGGCACGGGAGAGCGGGGTCAACTTCTCCGTTTGCCCTGTTCCTGGCGTGGAGGGTGCTATGTGTTGGTCGTCAGCGGCATGTTTTGCGTGGGGCATGCTGCTCCTTGAAACTTGGAATCTCAGCAAAGGAATCTGCCTTCTCGAGGCCGACCCCGGCCAGCACGGCCGCAACAACATCTCTCGTCCCCGGCCAAGACACGGCTCGGAGGCCAGAGGCGGCGCGCGGCGGCTCCTCTGACGAAGGCCCAGAGGCTTGGCTCGGCCGTCCTAGGAATTATCGGCAAGGCTGCCGAACGCTGGGGATTGGCTTGTGCGGACCGTCAAGCTCCGTGCGACCGCTCCGGACTGCCCAGCAGCATCGGCGCCTACACCAACTCGGCATGGTTGCCGAGCACGCGGCAAGCACAGCAACTCGACCGCTTGACGACCTCCAGCTGGAGAAGGCGGCATTGCCGTCGCTTGACGCGCGAGCCTCCACATGAACTCCAGGTTTTGCGATGTGCTGGATCTTGGCCCATTCTCTTCGTCGGGAACTAAGTCCGGGTGCAACCTCACGGCCGTTAAGGCTGGGGGGTGCGGGATCTCCAGACCCCACACTCCAGGCGTGAAGACGTGAGATGGTTCAAGAAAAATGGAATCGCGGCTATGTCATGAGGGATGGGGAAGAGACATATAATAGAGAGGGTAGCTCCCACGATGACAGCGACTTGTGATCCCAGGTCAGGTCAGATCAGCCGTGGTCGTTGCAACCAGAGTCCTCCCTCATCCATACAGACACACAAGCCGTCACCATGAAGCTCCTCGCTCCTCTGATGCTGGCTGGCGCCGCCAGCGCCCGTGAGTAACCCCTGGCTGGATCCCATGCTGGTCCCAGTGTTCCATGGCTGACAACCACCCTCAGACACCATCTTCACCTCCCTCGAGGTTGATGGCCGCAACTACGGCACGGGCAACGGCGTCCGCGTCCCCTCCTACAACGGCCCCGTCGAGGATGTCACGTCCAACTCGATCGCCTGCAACGGCCCGCCGAACCCGACCAGCCCGACCGACACGGTCATCACCGTCCAGGCCGGCCAGAACGTGACTGCCATCTGGCGGTACATGCTCAACACCCAGGGCACCTCGCCCAACGACATCATGGACAGCAGCCACAAGGGTCCCACTCTCGCCTACCTCAAGAAGGTCAACGATGCCCGGACCGACTCGGGCGTCGGCGACGGCTGGTTCAAGATCCAGCACGACGGCTTCGACGGCACCACCTGGGGCACCGAGCGCGTCATCTTCGGCCAGGGCCGCCACACCATCAAGATCCCCGAGTGCATCGAGCCCGGCCAGTACCTGCTGCGTGCTGAGATGATCGCCCTCCACGGCGCCCAGAACTACCCGGGTGCTCAGTTCTACATGGAGTGCGCCCAGCTCAACATTGTCGGTGGCACCGGCACCAAGAAGCCCAGCACCGTCAGCTTCCCTGGCGCTTACAAGGTATGTCCGAGTTTGGTACCGCGATAACCGGGAGATGAGAAAAGTGATGCTAACAAACTATGATAGGGCACCGACCCTGGCGTCAAGATCAGCATCTGGTGGCCGCCCGTCACCAACTACGTCATCCCTGGCCCCGATGTCTTCAAGTGCTAAGCGCTTTTCGACTTGGGCGAGGTTGAGTAGGAGGTCGATGATTCGGAGAGGTGTATAAATGGGGGATTGCATCCAGCAAGCTTCACTGAGGTGATACATACTCGTACCCCTGGTTGTCGCTGCTGGCATCTTCTCACTTAGACTTCATGTAAATACTTTCCTCGACCGGGTCGAGATCCAGTCTATAGGACTTGCCCGGCTTTCGATAGTACATATTAAACTATTTTGACCATATTAACCTGTCAATTGGCCGATGGCTATCACATATTTCGGAGCAGTGCAGACGTCTACAGCGCCAATGATGATGTTCAAAACGCCGATACCGATATCATGTCTTCTGTATTATAAACAATAAGCCCGCCATGCTATGCAGAATACACTCCAGAGCTCTAAAAGCACAGAAGCTCAATGTGACACTATCTCCATCCTTCTCGGCCTCTTACGGTTGTATGTATACACTCCCTCGCGGAGGTCAGTCAAATCTTCGTCTAAACATCCGCCCAATCCCTCCTCGCCACGCCATCCCTGTCCTTCCTGTCCTCGTCCTGGACGACGTTCACCTCGGTGGTACGCCAAATCTCCCCCTTGTGATGCGCGGCAAGGATATCCTCCTCGCTTTGTGCGCTGCGGTCCGTCACGCTCTTCATGCTCCGCATGCTGATGGCCCCGTGCAGGGTATGCGCGCCGCCAGTCATCCTGTCGCCCGTCATGCGGCCGTAGGTGCCGCCCTCGCGGCCCGAACTGCGCGCGGTGGTGTTGCGCGGGGTGATGACCCCCAGGCGCTCGAGCATCTTCTGGAACGGCGAGCGCAGGCAGGGGATGCAGGCTGCAATGAAGGCGACGTTTTCCTCGATGACGGACCACATTCCGATGGTGATGGACTCGAGGTTGGGGTCGTCGGTCTGGCCGAAGTTGGCCGAGTTGACGGCTTTCAGGATGGACGCGACGGCGGCGAAGATGCCCAGGCCCATGAGGACGCCGATGACGACGCGCTCGCGCAGAGGGATTTGGACGTTTTGCAGGAAGGTGTAAGGAAGGATGGCAGAGATAAGGTCGGTGATGATGTTGAAGGCGGATACGCAGATCATGTTGATACGGATGGCGTTCTTGCTCCAGCACTTGGCGTCCTGGATAAGGCCGAGAATATCCCAGGCAGCGTGCAGGGGGATGCACTGCAGGACCTGACACAAGGTATTGTAGATGGTGACGATGATAATGGCGATGATCATGCCCCACAGGAACCGGCGCCAGACGGGCGTGGATTGCAGGCGCAGCATCATGGCGCAGACCGACATCTTGATGAAGGCCATGGACCAGGCCCATAGAGGCAGTGAGAGCGTGGCCAACCGGTTACCCTCGATGACGCCGGCCATGGTGAACTCTTCCGGCTTCCCGACACCGAAAACATAGGGGACCGTCTTGAGGAGGAGAAGGGAGTTGGAAAACACGAAGGCCTAGGGAGAACCGTTGTTAGCGCCTAGTTTCTCGTGACGTTGCACGATGGATCACTTACCCATGCGGGGATGATGAGGTAGTCGTCCCAGCCCATGCGGAAGACAGGTAGAGACCGCGAGCAGACTCGGGCTATAAACAAGAGGAACGAGATGACGTTGAGAACGACAGAGACGTAGGAAAAGGTGTAGGCCATCTCCTCGGCCTCTTTGGTCGGCGGCGCTGGGATCATGTTGGGGTCGGGAGGACCGAAGCCGCCGGGAGGACCTCCAGCTCCAGGAGGGCCGCCAGCTCCAGGAGGGCCGGCGGCATCAGGGGAGCCGGGAATGGGACCGGCTCCTGTTACTGCGTCTGCCATGGTGTCGACTCAGCCAGCGTCTTTGCTCCGGT
The DNA here is from genome assembly GCF_041956435.1 of Mycothermus thermophilus. Classification (NCBI taxonomy): domain Eukaryota; kingdom Fungi; phylum Ascomycota; class Sordariomycetes; order Sordariales; family Chaetomiaceae; genus Mycothermus; species Mycothermus thermophilus. The sequence continues at coordinate 1,742,512 of NW_027191431.1, read as the reverse complement.
GTTGAAGAACCTTCGGCACCTAACCTGAGGTGCTCTTTTTTCAAGTCGTCGGCTAGGACGAGTATTTGTATTCTCTCGCCCCTTCTTGGCGGCTGGCGGACGCTAGGGCGTAGGTGACAGAACGATCACACGGCGGTGCGAGCCTTGGACACGGGTGATCTTCGTTTGGGCCATCACGCAGAGGCCTCAGCGCCCGTCAAAAAGGGGGGATCTTAGGCTTTTCAGTGATCTGTGGGAGTTCACCGTATCATCGTGAATCCAGCGAAAAGGAGACTGGTGTGGAGGAGTGGGAATTACGCCGAGCCCCGGTCCTTACTAGTGTTCATCGACGCTGGGTCTCTAAACAACACAGACACCAGGAATTCGCCCGCGAAAGCTCTAGGCTTCCTGGCCAAGAAAGCCTGGGCTTCCTGGCAGCGAGGGCTTCTGGAAACTTGGGAGAGTTTCACGGCATGTTAGCTCGCTGATGAATGTGTTTGTGGAGCGCGGGCTGTAGTGCTAGTCCCCCCCGAGTCAGTAGCAGAACTCCTCGGATGTCCCCCGGAACCGCCGTGATGCACCATCCGTTCGGTGGAGTTGTCGTCCCCATCCTGCGCAAGGGGTTTTTAGCCCTAGGCTAGTGTAGAGCTTGTGGTGGCAAAAGAAGCCAGGGAAATGATGGTGTGAGTGTGTCCCATCGACGCCCAAGACGTCCAAACGCGGACCTTATCATGGCCCAGCAAGATGGTATTCTCACTGCGTGGCGGAACACTTCCTCCTCTCTGAGGCCCAGCAACACCTGAACGTCGGGTCCTTGTGGGGATCTGCGGAAAATCCCCTGCTCCTCCGCGATCCAGATCAGCGATTTGTCAACCACAGCTACGCTGGGATCTGGCATGGGAAGATCCGTCCATACAGACAGAAACCCTTCCGTTCTTCATTCAACGTGGTGATGAAAGCACGTGGTGCTCTAAAACATTATCTCACATTGATCGCGGCAGTCCAACCACCGGCGGGCGGATGACCAACGAACGTCATTCGAAGACTGGGCTCGGAAACTGCCGAAAAAAAGGGTCTGGGTGATTCGGCCAGCATCCAAACCCGGGCCGCCCTACTAGCAGGTACTTCTACTGCTATACATGCTGAGCCTAGTGTACGGCGAACAAGTTTCCTACTCCAAGCTAGTCAACTCATCATTGCTCGTCTCGCGTTTTCAATGCCCATAGTCTCCCGTGTCTTGTGTAACCGTAGAACTCGCTGGATTTACGCAGAGAGGAAAAGCCGGTGACAAAAAAACCCTGTTGTGACGCTTCGATCCTCTGTTCTCGCCATCTCCTAGCGTTTGAATCCTGAGACTGAGCTAGACAGTTCCCGGCAAGGTGGTTGACCCCACTGGGATGGACTTCTCGCCGAAAACCCCTGCCGCTTTGCAGGGTTTCTCCACCAAAGGCCACGAGACACCAGGGATATTCCCGTCAGGCACGTGGGGTATCCTGGGTGTCAGCACCTTGCGCCTGTTCCTTCGGGAAAGGTCGAGAGATCCAGAGCAGGTATCAGTGGGAGTAGAGTCAGTCTTCCATTTGAGTAGTTCCATCTCCAAGCCAGACTAGAGAGTGGGAATCTTGTTGATCGTCAAGATTTGCAGCCGAGATTCGGCAGTCATTTTTTGCTCACGATGGAGAACGCGCCAAATGATCCTCTGCGCGGAAGGCGGAATGGACGGTCAAAGGGCGATGGCGTCGGTTCTGGGAGAGGCCGGTGTTTCGGAGGGTGCATAAACATTCAACTTCATCAACTTCATCTCTCCGCAGAGTTGAGGAGGAGAAAGCCCGCAGAAACACGAACACATTGCTGCAACCATCAATCCACTCTTCGGCATCGTTTTTGGCTCCCTCTGAGGGAAGTTTGGGGATTGTTTTGTTTCCGCTTCGTCGGAGGTGAGGTGAGTGTTAAGTACTTCATAATCTTCTTGCGACATCACTGCGGCATCCCAACGCCAAACTCGCCGCTCTCATACAACGTCCGCACTGGGACTCCTCGGTTTTCGGCGATTAAGCCGATGAGTTGCTGCCCAATGTCTTTGACTTCGTTGTACTCCTTCAAGTTGCGGATGTAGGTCTTGACAGTGAGGTCAGGATCCTGACTGCCGCGAGACTTGGTGTGAGCATCGCAGGTCGAGAGGCCGCAGGTATGTCTGGATAAAACTTACGTGAGGCGGGAGGACTCTTCCTCAATCTCTTTCACGGCGTGAATCAATTCGGAGAGCGCCATTTGGGCCTTGGAGAAGGAAGAGCACTGCGGAAATATGTATGTGAGCATGAGCAGGTTGCAAGTGGGAGAAAGATGACATACAGCCTCGATGATGTAATTGAGGTTCTATCACCGCGGCATGGTTAGCTACCTCTGTTCATCGGATTGGCGTTCCATCACGATGACATACCCTCATTCGGTGTCCTGCATCCATCAGTTCGGCCGGAATGCTGATGGGTTCGCTAGAACCTGGGCCTATGACGGTGATCGATCCGTCTATGGCCTGCCTTCGTATCTCCATTACCCAACTCGTGGCATCCACATCGTGGCCCCTTTCATGTTGTGTTTCTCCCGCGGATTCAAGCCAAGCCTTGTATTTTGTAAGTTGTTGTTGGACCCTGGAAAGGACGTCGAGGAATGATCCGGCAGGGGCCGCCGCAGTCATTGTTGCGAGCACATGATCGAATGACGCTACTAGTGATAACTGGTGCTGAACCTCTCTTTTGACAGAGTCGGTGGAGGGCGATGAAGGGGAAGTTTTGCCGTGTGTCGCCATGATTTGTGGTTGTGATGCTGGTTGGGTTGTCACGAGGAAGCAGTGTGGTGGGGTATCATCAAGGTTACTCTCGACTTAACAATAGTAAAAACGGCCCCGCATCGCTGTATGTACTCAGTACAGCACCGACGACAGAAACGCGCAACTAGGAGTCAGAAAATGCGGTGGCTCAAACCCCGTTGTTTCGATACAAGTCCGACGCGCTCAACCTCTTTCCGCCGCCATAGTCACTGCCGCCAGACACGCCGTTGTTCGCGATTGCCGCAGCCGTGGCAGCTTGCAGGTACGCGTCGAATGCTTGGCGGGCTTGCTGCCAGGCCGCGGTGATCAGGTTCGCATGCAACTCACGCGTGTTGCTCTGGTCGTTGTGCAGCCATAGCCCAATAATCTTCTTGGAGGCTCCATCATCATCTCCCGCGGCGCTGTTCCCGTTGACAGCCTCATCCGCCAGACGGAATACTATCAGCTCGCCAACCACCTCGCAATCCGTGACATTGAGGAGGTCGATGATCAGGTTGTCCATGGAGCGACGGTTCAAGATGAAGATGCAGATGTGAGGCAAGGCGTGTCCTATGGGCGTAACGACGGGGTCTTGGTTACACACGAAGAGGGTGCCCTCGACGCCGTGCTTCTCCCAGGCTTGGGTGGACTCGAGGAAGTGGTAGGCTACGGCGTTGGCGGCGACGGCCAGGATAGACTGGATGGTTGGGCGGTATCGCCGAAGTACTCGCAGACTGAGCTCGGTATTATCGCGCGCGGGTTGCGGGTTGGTGTTTGCTCCTGAAGCCGCTGCGTCTGCTTCGCGCTGTTCCAGGTATTGGGCTGTGTCGGACTCGTAGTCGGACTGAGCGACCTGGCGCGGTCCGCTTCCGCGCTGTCGTGACTTGCGGGGAGTGGATCTTCCCATTGCGCTTGTGGATTGTCCAAAATTCGGTTATGATGGGCGTCAGGGCGCGCGTCTGATTGAGAGGCGGATGATGCTGAGAGCTGGCGCGGATGATGGCAACATTCAGGCCGAGCTCCGGGAACTTTTGATGCCCTGTCCAAACAGTTTGGATCCGGAGATGCGGGTGCCCCGCTCTCTTGGCGCGGAATGTGGGGTTCGGCCCTCTTATCGATAATAAGCCCACCTTGTTCAACCCTGGGCAACGCGCTCCGAGGGTTAGACGCGTCCTCTTTCTCCCTCCATTGTTCACATCCAAATTGCCGAGTTTCTGCTCAGATGGCATCAATTTCCAAAGATGAGGTCGCGGTGTTGTCTATTGAAATGCTCATCCTTCAGTTTTAGGCCCTTGAATGAGTCAGTTCTCCGTCCCCGACTCTGACAGATGAATTGCAATTCTTCCTCGCGTCGGGCGTCGATAGACCCCTATCCTCTCTGCCCTATCTTTGAGGTTATAACTAACTACCGCAAATCTCCCGTCAATGCTACGTCGGCCTTCGCGTTGTAATGCCTGCCAGCTTCCTTGACTGACACGCCCAACAGCCAATTGACGCTCTTGGTTGGTGGTGCCCCCTTGTGGTCATGACCGTCAGACGGAGGAACCTCCACGCGTGGTAGATCGCGCGGGGTGAATGCGCGTCCTCCAAGCATCCAGCGTTTAGGGAACATGAAAGCGTTTCCAGGATGGACTTCATTTTTCGTCAGGATGGCAAACCAGTTGGGATTTCTTCCCTCATCTTCATCTGCCTCTGCGCCAGTCAAGCTTTCTCAGCAAACGTCACCTCCCCGTGGCCGTTGCTAGGAAACGGCCTCCAGGAGGTGGTGCAATGGGACCACTACAGCATCATCATCAACGGCGAGCGCCTCCTCCTTCTCGGTGGCGAGATACACCCTTTTCGCCTTCCAGTGCCCGAGTTGTGGTGGGACACGCTCCAGAAAATAAAGGCAATGGGTCTTCGCATGGTCTCCATTTACACTCACTGGGGTTTCCACTCCCCGACCCCTGATACCGTCGACTTCGCCGCTGGCGCGCACAACATTTCGCGCTTTCTCGAGATGGCCAGGGACGTGGGCCTGTACGTCCTCATTCGCCCTGGTCCGTACATCAACGGCGAACTCAACGCTGGGGGCATGCCGTTGTGGGTGACCACCGGTTCCCATGGCACTCCACGATCAAATGATTCTGCTTTCACCGATGCCTGGACGCCGTACCTGGACGGCATAGGCCGCCTGACCCGCCCATACCAGATCACCGAGCAGGGAACAGTCATCATGTACCAGATTGAAAACGAGTACGGTTATCAGTGGCGGGATGAGCGCAACAAGGTACCCAATCTTGAAGCTGTGTCGTACATGGAGAAGCTCCAGGAGAGTGCCCGAAGAAACGGAATCGTGGTGCCCCTCGTGCACAACGGGCCCAACATCAATACTGGTGTTTGGTCAAGGGATTATGACACCGTTGGCGCTGGAGGGAATGTGGATATCTACGGGGTTGACAGCTATGTAAGTGGGCTTCATGCCCCCCTCCGTTCAATGCCTGACTTTTGATGTGTTAGCCCCAATGCTGGTCCTGCATCCTGGAAGAATGCGGCAACATCACCCCCTGGGCCGTGTCCGACTACCACAGCCACTTCCAGCACATTTCCCCGCGTCAGCCATCATTCATGCCCGAGTTCCAAGCAGGTGCCATGAACCCATGGGCTGGCCCGGCCGGCGGCTGCAAAGAGCGGACAGGCGTCGACTTCGTGAACTTCTACTATCGCGATGCCCTAGCCCAACGAGTTACCATCCTGAACCTCTACATGATCTCCGGCGGCACCAACTGGGGCTGGCTCTCCGCGCCCTTCATCGGCAGCAGCTACGACTACGGCGCTGCCATCTCTGAGGACCGCAGCATTGGTGACAAGTTCTACGAGATCACGAACCTTGCTCTATTTGCCCGTGTGGCTCATGACCTGGCTGCCGCGGATGTTGTTGGCGCTGGGACCGAGTACACCAACAATCCTGCCGTGTTTGTCACGGAGCTCAGAAACCCAGTAACTGGAGCCGGATTCTACGTGCTCCGTCACGCGAAAACTGCCTCGGATTCTGAGGAGCGCTTTCGAATTCGCCTCAAGACCAGTGTGGCCGAAATCCCAGTCCCGCGACTCTCAGTAGCGGCGGCCACGTTGAGCGGCCGCGAAGGCGAGATATTGGTCACAGATTTCCGGTTCGGCCGGAACCATATACTTTACTACAGTCTAGCCGAAGTTCTAACCTACACGGTCCTAGATGGCGGGGAGACAACCGTGCTCGTTCTATGGACTCCGGCAGGTAGAATTGGCGAGTTCTATCTGGCTGGCGCTGGTTCCGCTATTTTCGTTGGATCGAAACAAGTTACGATCGCCCCCGGCGACGATGGAATCCTGGTCGGATATGTCCAAACTGAAGGAATGATACCCGTCAAGTTTGATAACGGGGTAACGGTGCTCTTGATCGATCGCAAAAAGGCGTACGAGGTCTGGGTCCCGGTATTAACTTCCGATCCTCGAGTCCCAGAGGATCAAACTGGTAGGTTGATCATTTTGAAGGCCATCGCACTCGGCTGTTGTTCATCGTAATATCCTGCCCATGATTCTGACGTCTCCCGTCAGCTATTATCATCACACCCTCCCTTGTCCGCTCCGCCTCCCTCTCCTCCACCACTCTTTCCCTCACTGGCGACACCAACACAACAGCTCCAGATGACCGGTCTATAGAAATCTTTACGTCTTCTCGTGTCACCGAGGTCCTATGGAACAACCGCCCCCTCAACTCCATTTTCACGACACCGTGGTCCAGCATTCGCGGCCTTATCCCTCCGCCTTCCGGACACCTTGCTCTTCCCACGCCTTCCATCTCGGGATGGAAATCCCGCGATGCCCTCCCTGAGCGACACCCCGACTATTCCCCTACCAGCGCCGCCTGGGTCTTGGCAAACGATACTTCGTCTTCCAATCCAGCAGTCGATAGAACCACAACGACCACGCCGTATCTGTTTGCGGACCAGTACGGCTTTCACACCGGTGTCAAGCTTTGGAGAGGGGTGTTTCGCCGTCCTGTGACGAACAGCACTCCTTCTTCGACCGGCGACATGCCGGCGGCCCCAACCGGAGCGTACCTCCGCATTCAAGGCGGGACGGCGCACGCCTGGGCGGTGTATCTGAACGGCGAGTTCATTGGGTCTTGGGTGGTTGATAGCAGCGTGTCCGTATCGGAGAAGGAGCTGCCCTTCCCTGCCCGGCTGCTTGGTAATGAGGAGAACGTCCTTCTAGTCGTCCAGGAAGACACGGGTCACGACCAGCTTGCTGCAGCGGTGAATCCTCGAGGCATCTTGAACGTCACGCTGCTGGCAAGCCCCACCAACGATGCCGGTGCTGGCTGGCAGTTTTCGGAATGGAAAATCGCAGGCACAGCTGGAGACGGGCGCAAATCGGGTCAACCATACGGCAGGCCACTCGACACGGTCCGCACGCGGTACAACGAAGGCGGACTGGCGCCCGAGAGGCGAGGGTGGCATCTGCCAGGGTATGATCTCTCCTCGGATGAAGATTCGACGTCATCTTGGACCGAGTCTAGCCCAGAGGACGACTTCACCGGCGCTGGTGTGCGCTTCTACCGTGGTATTTTGCATCTTGATGTACCCCGTGGTTTGGACGTGTCGTTGGCGTTTCGCATCAAGGGGCTCAATGGCAATGGTACGGTGTTTGGAGAGGAGCCGGGGGGCTTTCGGGTGCTGTTGTTTGTCAACGGGTGGCAGTATGGCCGCTACTATCCGGACATTGCGTCCGAGGACACGTTCCCTGTCCCACCGGGCGTGCTGGACTACGGGAGTGGTGGTGGGGAGAACGTGATTGGCTTGATAGTGTGGGCACTGCAGGAGGGCGGCGCCAGTGTCAAGGTGGATGTGGTGGTACGGTACACTTTGGATTCTTCCCTTGATGTGAACTTTGATGGACGGTATTTGCGGCCGGAATGGAGTCGGGAGAGGCTGCAGTATGTGTAGGATTTGAGGCGAAAGTATTTCGGGACATCCCCGATGGACCTTTGGTATGGAATGTACCAACCAACCTGTGATTGTTGAAGCTATCAACTACCTGAGCTGTTAGCCATTACTGATAGGAAGATTAGGGACCTGAATTGTCCAGCTAGCCGGACTCATCACACAAGATCCCTCCTCGTGCTAGTCCAGCCAGCCCACCGCCTCCGTAAGATATGTCCGGCCCGCCAGCACAAACAAACCCTGCATCCAAGATCCAACCATCGGCGCCGGCACAGCCAGCATGGCCACAATCCAAGACACTTGTTATCGAGTCATCCCAGCTGTCTCGATGTTTTCACGATTGGTTCCTCCCCCGACGCCATGCCACAGGCATAGAGTCCACTGAGATCTTGCAGACAGGTTTCTAGTTGCGAAGCCGAGTAGCAAGGGTATACCAGGGCCCCGAAGCGCTCCGCCCGCTGGGCTGCATCTGCGTCATCTCCTGTTGTGTCTGGCTCTCGCGAGCCGGTCCCAACTTGCGCCGCCCCGAGGACTTGGCCCGAGGAGCGTCTTCGAGATTGTCAATGCGGGCCCGGAGTTTCTTAATCTCTTCGACGGCGTCGTTGAGTAGTCTGGCTTTGTTGTCTCGATCGTCGCGCAGTTCGCCAGCGGTGCGTTTGGCGTTCTCTTTCTCGGCCCGAAGTTGTTCGGCGGCGCGCTCAGCTCTCGCCTTGTCCGCGAGAGCAGATCGGAGCTCACGTCGCAGTTTCTCGACTTCGCTGCTTCGTCTGGTGCTGTCGGAGCTGGAGAACATGGCGCGGATGAGATCCGAGGGTCTTCCATCCTCGACATCTTGGCCCAACGCTTCGTAGCAATCTGCGATCTCCTCACGGAGGAGTTCGACCGATCTTCTCAAACGGTTCTCTCGCTCGATCGTCCTTTGGTATTGCTCGCTGGCTCGTTGGACGATGAAGAGCCACCGCTGGACGATCCCGTCGAGTTGACCACGGTGATTGTGGCATAGACCTCTTCGAGCGAGGTTCTGGAGCTGTTTCTGGTTTACGGCGGGTGGGTTGACGGCCATTGTGTTCAGTTCGTTCATGATGGCGGCCGTCTCGTTGGTCATCTTCCATCCGCAGCGAGCATTGTGCTTCGTTGGTGCAACGCCGATGCATGTCAGCAACTCGGTATGGTAAGAGTCGGTGATGTTGAGAAGGACCGCAGGGTCCCAGATCATCTCTGCTTGGTTTGGTGCCATGTTGGGATCTTTGGCGGTTGGATTTCTCCGAAGCCCGGCTTGGCCAAGGGAGGTATCTAAGTCAAGCTTGACGCGCCTGGTTAACTCAGCCAACAGTTCGGAACCTTGTGGAAGAGCATCGGTTTATAACCTGTTTTCCTCCCCTCTATTCCCACAGCCTCCTTCTCGTGTAAGTGGTGTGGAGGTTCTCACTAGATTGTGGCTGTGGCGCAGGATGTTCGGCATTGGTGTTTTTGACAGCCACACCATCTGCAGGTCTGTCACTTGGCCGCAGCATGCTCGTCCTCATCAACAACCTATAGACTATCAGGGATCCTTCCAATACATGCAAGGCTCGCGTCCACCAGTACGTCAGCCAAACCATGTTGGGCAGTGTAAACGCATGTTCAGTCATCTGAGTGGTTGACCCCTCGCAAGGCTCTGTGGAAGGAGTGCATATTTGTGCCTCAGGGTTCTCAATTCGACTACAAGACATCACGAGGCTGACAAGATCAAAGGCTGAGCTCAGTTCCGTCCTTAAAATGTTATTCCTCAACACAAACTATTGGCGTCCACTTTCTAAGTGGTATTAGCGGTGGTTTCAGGTGTCTCTTGCCGGCTTTGCGGGGAGGCCAGCTCAGAGGAGGGACTCCTCGTTGAGAGTCTCACCACATTTAGCAATTGTACTGTTCAACTGACCTCACTGGATTGGTTGCGGATCGAAGGTGAGTGACGGAAAGGTGAAGAATCCCGGATTGCTTTATACGCAATACTTCCATATCGAGTCTGGTATTCTTCGCGTCATCATATTCTCTTGTGAGTGAGGTGATCTGCTTCAACCAGCTTAGGATGACGACCACATTTCACAGCCCAGCCCACACGACTAGGTCATCTCTCGAGAACTTTGGTCAATACGACTCATTTGGACATCGTATCTTGGGGGAGTGGATTCCCTTGCCCCATCTTGTGGCTGAGGCCCTGTTATGACAGTCCGTTAAGTTCTGATAGATTCGTGGGCAGCATTAGAACATACCTTGTACACGAGCGAGGCGTCATTGGGAGGACTTACCCCTTGATGGTAAGACAATAAAGACCAATGAACTGGTCACATCGCTAGGGACCTATGATCAACATTAGTAGCTATTGCCAGAGGTTGTTACGAGTAGGAGCCGGCCCACTAATTTCCACGCCCCGTATCGGTGACGTTCCGTATTAAACTCCATGAAGGCTGGAGATAGGGTTGACGATGAACACACGTATGTGCTTCATGATGTAACGTGATCATCTTTTGACGTTTCAATGCAGTATGAAGCACTCTACACAGAGTGGTGACGCGGACGGACCAGGCTTGCCGTGTCATCTATATGTGAGCTCGGACACATGTTGGAGTTGCCTTGACTCAGCGAGGAGGACCGTGCTGGATTCTGGGTATATATAAAAGGCTGGTTGTATCTCAGTCCTCAGGCAATATTGTATGAGTGCAAAAATGACTCGACATTCAAGTTGTCTCTTTTGAAGTACCATCGAAGCAGTGTTGACTCACCACCTGTCACGACATTGACTCTATCATCCAAACACACAGTTACTTCGACATGTTCACCAAGCTTCTCTCTTTCCCCTCAGGCACTGGCCTCCACCGGCGGACAGTCACAATGACTCTTTTCTCGGTGCTGGCTACTCTGCCCGTTTCCGTCACCGTCACTGGGAAGACCGTCTTCCCGGATCTTCCCAGCCTTCTCGAGGCCCAGTCAGACAAGCTCTCTTCCCTCTCCGGCTGGCTGGCTACCCAGCCCCTCATCACCTCGGTCCTTGGTCGCGCCGGCGAGGTGACGTTGCTGGCCCCGAGCAATGACGCCATCTCAGCCATCTCGGAGTCCCCTTTCGGCACTCAGTTGGAGGAGGACAGTTCGCTGTTGACGGCCTACTTGGCCTACCATGTGTTTCCTGGCGTCTGGCCTCTCGAGGCCCTCGCAGATGCCACTGACCCGGTCTTCCCTATGACGTTGATGAACTACGTCGGGTTTGCCAACGTCACAGGTGGTCAGGTTCTGCGTTCTGTTGTCCGCGATGGTGTGGTTTTTCTTGGTTCTGGTGGTGGTGCAGAGTCTCCAGTGATCGCTGCGGTGAGTCGACGCCTCATGGCAGTGTGGATGCTTCTGAGCTTGAGGCATCTTGAGTCAACACTCATCCCCGTTCATCACTCTCCGCCCAAAAGCTTGATCTTTGTCGTCAACATTGATTGCTAACATATCCATAGGACCTGACTTACACTGGTGGCATTGTCCACATCATCGACTCGCCACTCTACCTACCGACACTCCCCAGTAATGAAATGATCTCGGATGGTCTAACGGCTTCCGTTGGGGCCCTCCGTCGTTCAGGGCTAGAGCCATCCCTCAACCAAGACTGGGCAGACCTGACCATCTTCGCTCCCAACAACGACGCCTTCGGGGCCATCGGCAGCGAGGTCGACAATCTCACAGATGAGCAGTTGCTCGACATCATGAAGTACCACGTGGTCCGAGACTTCCAGGACAGCACCAACGGCGTCTTGTACAGCACGGATCTTCGGAACGGTGTCGGATCAAAGTATGACTGTCCAGATCCTCTGGAAATTACCACTGCTCAGGGCACCACAATCTATGTCCGCGTCATCGATGAGGAAATCTACGTCAACAGTGCTCGGGTCATCGCAACGGACTGGTTGGTGGGCAATGGAGTGATTCAAATTCTTGATGGGTAAGTGTCGAATCTGTGAATGCTTACCACCGAACATGGTCCCCCTCAGACCCAGGCACCCCCATCTCTCTCTCACCTCATGCTGACCACTTTACAACAGAGTCCTCAACCCTCTTAATCCGACCGCAACTCCCACCCCATTCCTCAAAACACAGCCCCCCGCCTGGCCCAGTGCTCACAGCACTCCCGGAGGCATTCCTTTCACGTCCGGGATTGCCCTGGAGACTGCCGTTGTCACTGTCACCGCAACGGCGACCCTGATCCCGACGGAGATTCCCATTCCGAGCGACGCTTCGGCGGTGCGGCCTTGGTTTGAGCCTTTCCGCGAGGATCGAAAGAAGCGCCCGATTTGGGTTTCGGTAGTATGGGGTCTTGGTATGGCGATGGTGTTTGCGGTACTCATGGCTTGACTGACTTGTGAGGACACAGGTGGTTGGGATGGGTTGAAAAATCCATGAGTTGTTCAGGTTTGGCTTCGTTCAGATATTAAATAGTCCTGGATTCATCGGCATAGACGGCGTTTAGGGATGGCTTAGGATAGAATAGCATTAGAGTTTAATCCAGGCGTTTGGCGTTCATGGTTTCATGATGGTGTAAACACCTCAATGATCAGATTGGGTTCAATCGGTCGAGTACCTAGGTTTGGGTGCTCGGGCGATGATGTGAGTGATGGGCACAAGACGGTGACCGACATCACGACTGGTGTCGGTCGATGAACCCTCTGCCGTCGACTTCTCGGAATCCATCTCGAGAGGTGGGTGCATTCCTTGTTGACTAGTCATCAAGGAATGGTGGTCGAGGGTCGACTTGGCTGATTGTATGTCCGAAGTCTTGCTTCGTCACGTTAGCTGATAAACAAACTCAAAACCGCTCTCTGCATTGTATGAAGGTCAAGGAGGACCAAATTACTTTGCCAGGAGAACGAATATGCTCTCAGCTGCTGAGTGAGAGGATTCAGGTTCGATCCAGCGTTAGGCTGAAGAAGCCTCTACTATTACTTGATAGTACAGGGTGCGTTGTTGATTGACCCGGAGGGGAGAAATTCAGCAAACGGACCACATGCGGGTTTGAGGAACGGAAGAGGGTTGATGGGAAAACTAAATACCGATCGGAAAGAAAACGTTGAGTGGCTCGGTCGGCGGGGAACAAAGACCTCTTATGAAAGATTGCCTCTCACAGACCAGCGCAAAATTCTCTTCCTCTCCTCGACTTGTTGAACCCAAGTGTCCCAAGTGTCGGAGGGAAAACGCATCCTCCCAATATATCCCAGAACGTCATACTCATGATTATTAAGAGATACTGTACCCCAAAACGGTAAACACCAGGGGAACACGCTGTCCAACATTACCCCAGCCAGTTCGACACCACCTTAATCCTTCCCAGCATGCACCACCGCGTACCTCAACAACCCCATCACGGCACCAAGCAAGATCGCCAACGGGGCACTGATCTTAAAGTATCTCCCGCCCACATAAGCTGTTGCCGTGATGACCACCCACCACGGATCGTCGGCCAGACTCCTGCCCGCCTGGAATCCCTCGTCGATATAACCCACCAAAAAGATCCGATACACTGCTGTGTAGATCAACCCAACAGCACCAGCGTTCACTCCCCTCAAAACACTCTTGACCCACTTAATGTTCCGGATCGCACTCCAGATACCCATTGTCCCATGCACCAGCAGCATTCCAGGTGCAAAAATACCTGCCCAGGCAATGAAGGCCCCCGCGAGTGGGTTGTAACCCCCGTTAAGCGCCGTCAAGCTACCCAAGAAAACCGCAAAGTTGAAATTCGGGCCCGGGAAGGCTTGGATAATAGCCAGGCCGATAAGGAAATCACGGGGCGATACCCAGCCCTCGGCAACCACATACTCGCGCAAGAGGGGGATGACGACGGGTCCTCCGCCGAAGATGATGGTACCGGCCAGGTACATGTTAGCGAAGAGGCGGTAAAGAAGGGGTTGGTCGGAAAGTACGCCGCGGAGCGTCGTTGCCACGATGAAGGTGATGAAAAAGGTCACGATGATAGCCGTGCCGGTCTTCCAGGTAAGCGAGGTGGGGAGTGTCAGTTGGTTGGAAGACGGAACAACCCTGGGCTCTGACTCCGCAGACGACGCTTTGGTGACAGCCTCAGTTTCGGCCACAGGAACGTCGGAGACGGGCGGCGTTGCAGGCTGAACGGTCGATTGTTCTTTGGAAGAGGGGGTTTTCTCTTCTTGCGGAGGAGTGCTGGTCTGAGATTCTGGTGGAGCTTCAGGATTGGCCAGCTTCTCCTTTTTGTTGGGTTGTAGGCCTTTGACTGCGTTGACCACTTTGGCCAGGGGACGATGGATCCAACGGTAGTCGAAGACGAGGGTGGCAAGACCCGAAACGATCATCAACACAGGAAAGTACCACAGGGAGGTGTAAAGCATGCCGGCGGCGGCACTGAAGAAGACAACGAAGCGCGACATCTGGTCCGTGATGGCCTTCTCGGACAGCTCCACGGCGGCAAGGGCGATGATACCGACGGTGGCGGAGTTGAGACCGGACAGCAAGGCGTACACAGGACGCGGGAGGGTCTCGTCAATGTTATGGACGCCAATGGACAGAGCAAACATGCCAATCGCACCGGGAAGACTCCAGAAGATAAAACTGAGGACGGCGGCCCAGACCCCATCACGGATCAGGTTGATGCAGTAGAGCATCTTGGTGCTGGCCGGTCCGGACAGCGACTGGGAGATGCTGAACAGCTCCTTGAAGATCTGGTCGTCGATCCATGCTAGTTTCTTGACGAATTTGTCGTTGAACTGAGAGCGTGTCAGATGGAACAACACTTCCAGGCTAGGGATCGCTGGATGACAGTCATGAATGAATCAACCCACAATCTTGAAGTGGACGGGCGGACCGCCAAAGGCAGTGAGGCCGAGATGCCAATTGGCGCGGAACACGGCCACAGCGCGCCGGGCCAGTGTCGAGACCCGGCGGCCGATACTGCTGTCGGCGATGGGACTCATGGCGGATATTGTCCGGCACGGAGTCGGACGTGGAGCCTTCGGCGATGGAACAGAACAACTGGGCACGAAAACTACGAAGGACCCATCTTTAGTTACTTCACGACGGGATCGCGTCTTCTTGAAGGAGCGGTGATTGCAGGTTGCATCAACACCTCGTTGCTTGCTGAGTCCCAGGATTGCCATGCCCGGGGTTGATGATGCCATCAGCATGAGGCCTGATTGGATGATGAGGCAAGCCCCGACGGCGTGGGCTGGGACATGACTGGCTATTCGGCGACCGTCCCGCCAGCACGTGTAGCTGGCCCTGGTCGGAGAGCGCTCGGCGCGGCAATCCCCATTGTCTCTGCGTTATGTAAATGATGGTCACGGTGGTGGGGGTTAAAACGTGAGGGAGTTGTGGCTTTCAACTGCATCGTTGGGATAGTAATACTAGGACAGTCTCATGTCGCTGTTAGGGCATTGGACATACCTACAGCCGCCAGACAAGGTGTGCCTTGGACGATAACTATGCGGATTGATGAACTCGGAGGTCCATGAGCCCCGCGTTTTTCCCGTCTGCTTGACGTCTTTGGCTCGGTTGTCAAGAAAAATAAGCTCGGGTCCATGTGGAGACTTCGCCCCTCAACAGCCAATCATGCCAATGAAAATGACAACCCCCAGATTTGGCTTTTCCTGAAGCAGCACTGGGCTCCAATTGGCAAACGCGGAAGGGGCCAGACAAACGCGGCAATCTCGCACACAAGGGGGCCGCAACGCGCGGCTGTTCCCGTTTCCGCCTTTTCCTCCTTCTGTTGCTTGACACAGAGCGTGGGTTGACGGCTGAAGCACGCCGTCTGTGTGTCTCTCACCCCACGTGCGACCCCATTCCCTGGCTTGCATCAGGTCTCCAATTACGTCGTCGCCGACATCCGGAAGAGCTGGAGAAGCTGCGGTAGCCCCCACGACAAACCTCCCCCCCCTTTTCCCACTTATTTTCCATCCCTCTCCTCAACATGGCGCTCCTCGGTCGACGAAGATCGACCTTACTTCTCTTTGCTTGCTTCTTCCTCCTGTTTCTGTATTCGTCCCGTGGCCTCCATAATGAGACGTCCTCTTGGTCAGGCTTCTCCCTCTTCAACCCTGGCCGTGTCACCGCTCTTACACGACCAACACGATGGAGCCGGATGAAGCAACGACATCCCGTGACGAACATGCGGAAGCCCCCCTCGGGCCACCCGTTGACGCTGCCCAAAGTCCAAACGTCTTTCCCACCCGAGTCCGACTCGGCCCGTGAGCTCCGCCTCAAGCGCCGCGATGCCGTCCGTGATGCTTTCCGCCGGTGTTGGACCTCGTACCGCAAGTATGCCTGGATGAGCGACGAACTGAGACCCGTCTCAGGCAAACGACATGACCCGTTTGGTGCTTGGGGTGCCACCTTGGTGGACAGCCTTGACACTCTTTGGATCATGGGCCTCAAGGACGAGTTCTACGAGGCCGTTGCCGCTGCTGCCACGATCAATTTCGACAAGGTACCTCCAGCCGACGTCAACGTGTTCGAGACCAATATCCGCTATCTTGGAGGATTCCTTGCCGCCTACGACCTCAGCGGCGATCAGCGGATGCTCATCAAGGCGAGGGAGGTTGGCGAGCTGCTTTATGCCGCGTTCGACACCCCGAACCGCATGCCAGTTACCCGTTGGCCCGCATGGAGCGCCAACTGGAACAAAGAGCAAACCGCAAGCCATCACGTTGTCCTTGCCGAGATTGGGACATTGACGCTTGAGTTCACCCGCCTCTCCATGCTGACTGGCGACCCCAAATGGTTCGACGCCGTGGACCGGATTACGGAAGTGTTCAAGGCCCAACAACAAGACACCCGTCTCCCTGGAATGTGGCCTGCCATTGTGAATGCCAAGGACTTGAACTTTGGTGACCACCCGGACTACACTCTCGGCGCCTTGGCCGATTCGCTGTACGAATACTTCCCCAAGACCCATGCGCTTGTTGGTGGTCTGCTCCCTGTCTATGAGGAACTCTACAAATCTTCCATGGAAACTGCCATCCGTTACAACCTCTTCCGACCGATGCTCCCGGATGAGAAGGACGTGCTCATTTCGGGCCACGTCTACGTTGGAAAACACGATGACAAGCTGAAGGAGCCCCTGCTGCGCCCCGAAGCCCAACACCTCGTGTGCTTTGCGGGCGGCATGTTCGCCTTGGGTGGCAGGTTGATCCAAAACGACACCCACGTCAAGATTGGTGAAAAGTTGATGGATGGCTGCGTTTGGACATATCGGAATATGCCTCTTGGCATCATGCCCGAGACTTTCCATATGCTTCCTTGCGACTCGGCGGATAAGTGCCCCTGGGACGAGGACAAGTGGCGACGTGCGGTGCTCAAGAAGGCCGGTCTCAACCCCAATATGGATGCCAAGGAAGCCGATGCCGAAATCGCCAAGCGCCGTATTCCCAAGGGCTTCACAGCCATCCCGGATCCTCGGTACATCTTGCGCCCGGAGGCCATCGAAAGCGTCTTCATCCTGTACCGCATCACCGGTCGCGAGGACCTGCCCGATACTGCGTGGAAAATGTTTGAGGCTGTCCAGGAAAACACCAAGACAGATTTGGCCAACTCGGCGGTCAAAGACATCTCCATCACTGAGGGCAAGCCCGAGCCAGAAGATTCCATGGAAAGCTTTTGGCTTGGAGAGACCCTCAAATACTTCTATCTCATGTTCAGCGAACCTGACCTCATCAGCCTTGACGAGTACGTCTTCAACACTGAAGCTCACCCTCTGAAACGCTTGCTCCCTTGACCGATCATCGGGAATAGCATCTCTCTCACCGCTGTGCGTGTCCAACGAGCCGCTGGTCGCGTCACCAAGGCACGCATGAGCTTGCATGTTGCATACATATAGACTTTGCATCTTGGAATTTCCAGGCTATTTTGGCGGTCAGCCACACGGCATCGGTTGATATAGTTTCGGATCAGTACGGTTGGAAAATACACGTTTCTTATCATCCCTACGTCACCTCCATGCCGCCAATGCTTCAGACCCATGAATGCGCCTCCAACCTTCACGTTCCAAACATTCAAGACGATGCAATGTAGCACACCTATCAGATTCAACAAGGACTCCAACCGCCTCCACATTCATTCGGCCTGTGGATCTCTAGACGCCGGCGGCGTGGTCAGACCGGGGTCTGTGCCCGGGGCTCCTCCCGTCCGGATGCGAGTTTTGCGGGGCCGGCATACCGGCCGTCGAGCACGTCATTCCAGGGGCCGATTTGCAACCGTCCTTCGACCACCAGCATCGAGAAGGTGTAACGGTCGGTGCAAACAATCATCCATCTCAATGGCTGTCAGTTTTAGAGATAGGAACCTCGGGTATTGATTGCCGTCCCATCGGTCGATGGCTTCCGATGTCTCTCATCACGCAATCCCGAGCCGGTTGGTGCTCACCGAGCGCTCAGGGCAGCAGTGACTTGATAACACCGACGGGAGACGCAACTTGAAAGTATAAAGCAGCGTTCGTGCCGAACTCGATTGAACCACACAAACCAACCAGAGCCATTGACATCAAATAACCGCTTCTTTGTGCTGACTCTGTTGTCCCGCTTGCTCCATTCGTCAAGCAGAATCCCCAATCACCCTCAGAATGGCCCCCGGCGTCCTCATTGACGAGCCGCAGGCTACCCTCGCTCCGGGCAACGCCGTCAAGCGCAACGACGGTCTGCCGCGGGACATCTTCCCTGACGGCATCCGCACCTCCGGCCAACATCCTCCTCTGTATGACGTCCTCAAGCCCTACTCCGCATTTCCCAAAACCATCACCGGCCCCACGGTCTGGACCCGCTCCGAGTATGAGAACAACCCCGAACTTTGGCAACATCGCTTCACTCCCACCGAAATTGCTGAGCTTTCCGCCGCTGCGGACGCGTTCCTTGCCTCGGGCGTTCCCCTGACTGGCATCTCCAAGGAGCTTTTCCCTCTGCCAACCCTCTCCCGCACGCTTGCCGCCGTCCGTGACGATCTTCTCAACGGCAAGGGGTTCATTCTCTTCAAAGGCTTCCCCGCCAATGAGTGGCCCATCGAGAAGACTGCTGCCGCGTATATGGGCTTGGGCATCCACCTCGGCTATCCCATTTCACAAAACGCCAAGGGCCACGTCCTTGGGCATGTGAAAGACCTCGGCGATGACCCGACTCAGATTCACTCGGTGCGCATCTACCGCACAGCGGCCCGGCAATTCTTCCACGCCGACGAGTCGGATTTTGTCGGTCTTTTGTGCCTCCACCGCGCCCAGGAGGGAGGCGAGAGCGATATCGTGAGCAGCCACCGGGTTTGGAACGTCCTGCAGGAGGAGTATCCGGACGTCGCGGAGCTGTTGGCCAAACCGATCTGGTATTTCGACCGCAAGGGAGAGCTGTCGGACGGGCAGGAGGAGTATATCCGCCAGCCCATCTTCTATCTGGAGCGTGATGACAAGAAGGATGGAACCCCGCCCAGGGTGTACTCTAAGTGGGATCCGTACTTTGTGAAGAGTTTGCAGAGGTTCTGGGACAAGGGGATCATCCCCCCGCTGAGCGAGGAGCAGCTTCGTGCAATGGAGATTTTGGAGGCGGTTTGCCAGCGCGAGGCGCTGCACATGATCCTTGAAGTGGGAGATGTGCAGATCGTCAGCAACTCGCACTTGTTCCATGCCCGCACCGCTTATAAGGGTAAGTTTCCTCCCTTGATTCACATGTCGTCGCTGCGGTTAGCTAACCGCCCCTTGATAGACTTCGCTCCGCCGGCTCCTCGGCGTCACCTGATGCGGTTGTGGTTGTCCACGCCTGAGGACGAGGGTGGTTGGGCATTGCCGTTCCCCGATAGCCACGAGAAGAAGCGTGGCGGTGTTCAGGTGAACGATACCCCGCCGAAGGCACCGCTTGACGCGGAGTAAGCGTTATGTCATGACATTGTGGGGTCAAAAGTACTTGATGGGACTCGGAGTTCGCATGGGCATTGGTTTTTGGTATGGCACGGAGCATGGGCTATTTTGATGATTTCGCTGTCTCACTTGTTGGGGCTTGTTTGCATCTTAGGTTAGGACTGGAACATGGTTATGTCTACGATAGGCAATGAATCGATGATACCTTCACTCGTCAACATCTCTGTCTTTACTGTTCACCTGTCGCATCACATGCACAAGTCCTCTCAGGTTGCTGGGACCGTGCCCGAGACAGCTGAGCAACCAGTCATGTCGTCATGACGTTCTGAGACATCCTCTTGGTTACGACTGGTTGGACTTGATAACAATTTGACGATCATGGACGTCTCGACGCAACCTCGGCAACGTTTCCATAGGTGATGGAAGACGTTCCACTGTATGTAATGGACAAAGCTTGACACTACAAGATTCTTACCGTGATTTTAAGCGAAGTCCTGAACCACACATATGACCGTGTAGGACGTATGGCTCAGCTGGTCCAGGACGTAGAGTCTTCGCAACCTCAAAGGACTTCAGCGTCACCATGAAGTCCACTTCAGGCAGCATCACCAAACACACCTACGCAACTTACCAGTTACCGGCGGATTCGTCAAGTGAGAGAAAATGGTGGTTGCATCTCCGGTACGCAACGGCATCTCTCAGCGTTCCGCAGACTCCAATGTGAGGGTCGAGGCTTCGACGAGGATGGCGGTCCCACGTCAACTTCCTTTCCTGGGGAAGGCAGTGGGCTCGTCGTGCTACGTTTAAAACATAGATCAACGCGTATATGGATGGCCTTGCACTGCTTCATGTTGCAATGAGTCGCCTCGTGGATGTCGGTACCTGGCTACATGCTGGATCGTTCTCGATGACGTTGTCCGAGTGTGCCACGATAGGGCCCGAGTCGAGAGCCAAAACCCCAGACGTGCCAGTAATAACGAAGAGTTTAACAGCGATAACGCCGACGAGGTATACTCGGAGATGGACAACAAAGTTCGGCGCAAGGGTAGGTGTCAGGGTAGTTTTCGAGGTGTCTAAATGAGAGACATCCCGGAGGTTTCCGGAACAACAATACGCACTCTTGGCTCCCATATCGTCGTCATGTGGGGTTTTGCGTTCTTGGAGTTTTGTTCTTAGTCAGGACGGACTCATCAGACTCGTTGAACCCGAGCAAGCGAGTGAGACAGAGGGGAGTCAAGCTCGACAGATGGAGATGGAGAGGGTCCAAATCCATCTCACACGGTGACCCAGGGTTTCCAAGTGTGGATCCTGCTGCAATTTGCCGGATGGGAGGGAAGCGGCGGTGAGACTGTGATTCGTCATCCATTGCGTGGAGTGATGAATCTGTTGTGCCCATTTCCAAAAGCTGGAGTCTGTGTGTTCAAATGTCTCAGTCTGTCTCCAGGTTCGAGTCTCTGGGATCGTGCTATTTCGCCGTTGGCAACTTCGACTGTGTGACATGCTCCTACACCGGTTGAGACAAAAAATCTGGGAATTAGTGGAATGTGTGGTTGATATGCTTTCATAAGACTTGTTACTATGGCTCTGGTTAGTGACCAAGTGCAGGTTGGAGGTTGTGATATCCTGGCCTGGGAGGTTGGATCGAGTTCTCCACCGAGTGTTGACAGTTGGCTCCGGCTGAGATCCACCAGTCGAGACGCTGGGATCTACCTGCTTCCGGTTGGTGCCCCCACTAAAAACCGTTAGAAGCCGCAAGCCACGGAACGGTTCCAGCCAATCAAATGCCCTTGCCACTTCCAATCAGGGCAAGAGCCAGGGCGAGGATGGGGCCAGGTCCCTGAACGCAGCGGCCCTGGGACGTGAGGGAGAAGAAACCTGGAGGGCTGCTTCTTTGCACCAGGTTTCTCATATTGTCCTGCATCTCAGCTTGCCTTGACGAGATTCAGGTGCCGAGGATTTTTATATCAAACCTTTTATTTCTGGAATCCATGTCAATCTGTCGTGAAGTCTCTGCAATACGAGCCCCGACTGTTCCCGCTGCTGGTCATGAAAGAAGCAAGAGGCCGGCGGTTGGTCGCATTGCGTCGGCACTGAACAAGATTTAGCCTGCCACAAACACACAGATGGCGCTCTGGTGACCGGATGAAGCCAGCAGCCGTCTCGTGCTCCGTCCTCCGTTGACCGCTCTCGGTCATCGCCCAGCCACCTGCCAGATTACCATTTGCCCGACGTGGGTTCCGTACCTGTCCCGTCGCTCACCGGCTCCTCCGACGCGTCATTTCCAGCGCTATTGACATAGTTTCTCCTGACTCCTTCGCACCGAAGGATACTTCGGGCGTCGAGTTCTTAGGCCACGGATCGACGCGCAATCCTGGTTGTGCTGCTTTCGCGGCCGCAGACATCGCATGAAAACACTGAGTGGGACACATGCGAGGGAGTGTTGGCAGAGGGCTGTGTAAACACAAGTCCCGTGCTCGAGTCATCAGCTTCGTTTGCATCTACGCTTAGCCACAAAGAACACGTCTTCTTTACTCCGTCTCCTCTCGAAGCTGGTTGCATCCGGACAATGCGTCGTTAAAGGCACCATATCCCCTCCCCATACCTCCCTCCGACACTCTCCTCAGGCTGAAATTATTACCGATATCAATCTCCTGGAACATCACTACCATCTCTTTCCTGGTCAGAATGCGCCTTCACAAATCAGTCTACGCCTCGCTGCTTGGCCTCGCAGCTGCGTCGCCCGTCCCCTCGCCAGGCCATGAAGATACCACATCGCCGAGTTGCGCCGACACTTCATTCACCAACTTCACCTGGGAGGTACGGGCATTCCAGTACCGCGCTGCTTACATCTTCAGTACCCCCGTCGACCAGATCTCGTGGGGCTACGTCACCTTCGAGCTGTTTAACCCTGCCGACCAAACCACAACGCACTGCGAGGCCTCGAGCAACGTGCTTCCCGAGTTCTTCTATGGCAACATCCAGTACACGTGCAACAACACCGCCCGCGGAGGAGAGACCAAGTTCAACTACGACCGTCCTGGGGGCAATCGGCTGAGTGTAGAGCAGCATTGGGCTTGCGAAGATGGGGCTTATCCGTGGGTGTCTTCTCTACTGACCATTTTCTCAAGGGATTCGTGAAGGCTAACCGGTTGTAGGATATACTTCACGGGTCGTGGCGATGTCAATTTGACAACCTCTTGCACTGACGGTCTCTGGGAGAACCCTAACTGGAAGATTGGTGATCTCTACTCCACCCGGAGGATCAACTGTGAACCTATCAGCAGCCCGGTTGTGCCAACAGAAATAAGCGGCATCGCATAGAGCTTGGGACTTGGCGTCATGATGTATGTACATGGGAAACGACATGAAAACAGCATTGACTTTGCATGGATTTGGGAATGGTGAGGGTTAGTGAGTCGAGTGGTTAAGAGGATCATACTTCAATGGCAGTCTTTCATTACAATTCCGTTGTTTAACGGTATGTTCCACACCAGAAGATTGGAAACTATTCATTAATTGTGTCCAACACTTCGCGTTGATCTAACGCATCTAACAACTGGGCTATTATGGACAACGACCGAATACTCGCCTCCCATGAGACAGCCAGCAGCCATTTACACATCGGCAACCCAAGGAAGACATGAACAAGGATCCACGTAGTTCGTTTGCGACTGAGAATGCAATCTCTGGGTCTGGAACTGATCGACCGTTGACGACGTCATATCGCGATCTCCTGACAATCATCCCCGCACCATCGTGACTGAGCAACAGCAACCACAGTACTACAAACGCGAGTCCGCCCGCAAGCGTAATATTCGTCTGCATCTTCACTTTTTATCGCCGTTTCTTCCGGATACAAAGAGCCTCTACCAACTCCATCTGAGAACATCTCATCCAGGAAGCATCACATCATCCGGCACAATCCCCACAAACCAGAACTCAGACGCAATGCCGTACAAACCCCTCCGCCAACTCGCCGCCGAAAAGGCTCTAGGCACCGAAAACGTCAACCCGTCTCAGCTGGGCGATCCTATCGACCTCAAGGCCGAAACGAGCAACGAGCCCGACCCCGTCGAGACCCCCCACGAGCCCAAATCGGGGGACATGGGCCCGGCGGGCGGCAAGTATCGCTACTACGCCGTCGCCAAGTCGGCGATGATGGGCCACGAGTTGGACGAGCAGGGCACGGAGCAGGTTGTCCTTGTCGGACTTGGGGATGGGGCGGGGCCCATTGGCGGGGTGGTGATGAAGAGGGGATCGAAGCTGTGAGGATGGATGGGCATTGGTAGTGAGATGCCGTTATGTCGTCAGTTCTTAGTTCAAAGCTCTTCCGATATCATGGATTGAGAAGGTTTGTGTTTCTTCCGCTTGGAGCTCAGAAGGCACTGGGAATAGCAAGGAAAAGCAACTAGCCCATGTTTTCACTCTTGCCTAATACTCATGTACTCGAACGCAGTGCTTACACCATGAAGATGGCAACGCCAGTGAAGAGCGAAATAAAGCCCGTCTTCTAGTCAGCAACAAGTCAATACTTCGGCTGTATTGAATTCGGGAGAAGTAACCTCACGTGATTGACTTCATTCTCAACATCCATTCAGCTGGAGCTTCTCTGTTGACAGTTTGAGCTCTAAGCTCGGAGCAATCATACTTGACAACTTGCCTGTCCACCGCATTCTCTCGCTTCAGGATATTAACGCGCAGTTTTGGATCAGCGTGGAGCCAGTGAAGCAAATCTTTCGTTCAGATACCTCAGGAAGAATGGTACTAATACAGGCAAACATCTTCAATTTCCGCACAGATGTCCAAGTCCCTGAGGTCTCCCAATCGCGTCAGCCGAGGCCCAGCCATGAGGGCCAACTGTCTCTTGACCAGAATCTCTGTAACTCCATACTTGCGATATACTCTCTGACTGGACTATCCTGCCCACAGCATGTGCCAAATACACCCAATGCCTTCCTGTTCCTTCGCCATCCGATTACTGCCCCGACTGCGTGAAATGCACAGCCATCAACAACCCCGAGACCCTTGAACGCTGTCAACAACCCACCAAGGCAGGACGATCTGGTCGTTGTCTCCTCCACTGCTGCAAGGGCGAGAAGTGTATAATGCCCTCCTGTCGAGGGCGAACAATACTGCTCTTATCACGAATGTAAATGGGGGTCGAGATGTTTCTCACCACGCCGACCCCAGGTTGGCGGTTATTACTGCGACAGACACGCGTGCAAGGTGAAAAACACTGTAGCCGCCGGGCTGTAGAACCACATCGCGGGAAGGTTTGCGTCCAGCATTCCCGCAAAGCATTAGCCTGCTTGGATGCGGTCTTCGCAGATGGTGTGTGTCGGCGCCACAGGTGCCGGAAGGAAGGCTGTCGCCGGCCTGGGGAGGTGAGTGTTGAATAGCAGAAGTTCGCGTGTCTAAGCCATTGGGATGGGATCAATTGGATCCGATTGGGCTTGCGTGAATAGTGATGGGCTCTAGAGTAATAAAGAGGGAGACTATAGTCTGTTCAAGAACACAGAGGCCACTAGGTCATGGTTATGTAAGCCATAAGCCCAC
Organism: Mycothermus thermophilus; assembly: GCF_041956435.1. NCBI lineage: Eukaryota > Fungi > Ascomycota > Sordariomycetes > Sordariales > Chaetomiaceae > Mycothermus > Mycothermus thermophilus. The sequence goes on along the minus strand of NW_027191431.1, from coordinate 1,717,344 downwards.
CCTGTCAAGCTTGACCCGGCCAAAGAAACTGGTCATGTAACAGCAAGCGGTTGTGTAGTCCGAAGTATTGCATGAAACGTACACTAGGCTGTGACAGTTATTAAAGCCAAAGTCCGCCGAGTTCTCGTCTATGTGGTTACACATGCATTGACCTCGTCTGAGCTCTGTGTAACAATATCGACCTTCTCCAATTATCTGTTTCCTTTCCAAGGTGTTGTTGATTCAAGCTGACCAACAACCGCAGACAATATGCGCGCAATATCTAGGCTTCTGCTGACATGCGTCCTGGCGAGGCGCTTGTTGAGGTTCCTACACATCGAATGTCGTGAATAAAATGCTCCCGAGGTCTTTGGATGTGCTTCCACTGTGCCTCGCGTCCCGATCAGAACACTCCTGACCCATCAGACAATCTTGATCCAACCCTTGAGTTATCGTCCATACGCTTTTGTCATTGACCCGAGAGCCGTTCACTCGAAAAGACGAAAGGCCAACAGACACTTTCAGAAAATGCCTGTTGTTCCTAACGGTATGTCAAATACCCTGGACAGCGTCAATGAAACCCCTAACAGATTATCGTCATACCTATAGACCGTTCCAGTGTCACCCAATGCCGACACTGCAAGAAGAACCCCAAGGCACCCGGACGACAGCACTGTCTTCTGTGTCTCCAATGCCCCGTCACCGAGCGTGACGGAGGCGGACGCTGCACCAACATCGCCAAACTCGACGAGCCCGGCGCCTGCTGTCGAGAACGACATGCTTGCAGCGTCTCCAACTGCGGATGCCGCCGATGGCTGACGGGACACTGCAAGGCGCACCAGTGCCTCCACTCCGGCTGCACCAGAGCCACCAGCACCAACGAATGGCACTGCGAAGAACATCGCTGCCGCGCGCCCTACTGCTTCCGCGGGGCCCGTCAAGGCGGCGTGTGTCCGGACCATGCTAAGACCTGCCGGGCAGGGTGCGGCAGTCCCGCGGAGGCGGGCGGGAAGTACTGCAAAGACCACACGTGCGTTTTCCGCGGGTGCGAGAAGCAGGCCGCGCACACGATCAGCGAGGGACGCCGGGTCTGCCCAGACCATAAATGTGTCGAGCCGGGCTGCGGCAGTTTAGCCAAGCTAGCGAACCTGTGCGACAAACACAGATGCAAGCATGATCATTGCCCGAACAAGAGGCTGCGGCCGAATCAGGGATGCCCAAAGCATGTCTGTCAGGCCAAGGGCTGTCCGAGCCTCAGCGAGCGCGAGAGCAGCTTTTGTGCCAAACATAAATGCGAAATCTCGGGATGTAGGCGGCCCGCTGGTCAAGGGGCCAAGTATTGCGATGTCCACTCCCACTCGTCGTTGTCGGGGTGGATAGGAAAGCCGATCTCGGTGAGGAAATAGCAATACATGGATTCTCGAGAGGTGGTTAGTCAGCCCACGAAAAGGACTGCGACAGTTTGGCTGGGATCAAGGCTAGTGTCATCGAGACTGTGTACCTGGGTGTGGTTGGCTGTACATGAGAGGACAAAGTTATCTGTGTAATAGGGCTAGCGCACTTCACATAGGTTAGGTCAGGTAGCTAGGACCTCCAGAACGTCTGTAGTAGCATGCAGTGGAGACAGACCTCGGGGAAAGCTAGGGGGTCTAGTCCGTCGAGGTAGCTGAAAATTCCCCAGGTAAATGTGCCATAAGGATCATCAGCATAACCTCGAAGACAGTCCAACATCGTATTGAAATCATGACTTAAATCCAACAACATGGACACCTCAGACAGACATGTGTACGGAGCACCGCGGCTACTACATGCTCTACCATATCTCCTCTGCTTCCCTTGGCAGTCAGTCATGCGGCCGATGCAGGCGAACCCCAACCGGTTCCGCTACTACGTTCATAAACCCCGCATCCGCCAAGCCTTCTTCCAAGGGAGCTTGGCTCAGTCGGAAGAGCGCAGGTCTCATACATTTCGTATGACTCGGCTGGAAACAGCTCGAGATATCCTGAGGTCGTGAGTTCGAGCCTCACAGTTCCCATTCCTTTTGCCCATCCAATCTACCCCCTTCCTGCATTTTTTCTCCAACCCCTTTGTTTGGACCTGCCCAGATAGGTTGGACCTGCCATTATAGTCAAGTCCACATCAACTTAGGCACCGACAGAAAGCGTCTTTTTTTGACTCTTGCTTTTTTTGTCACACGTGTTTTGCATCCTTCTCCGTTGTTGACCCATCGGTCTGGAAAAGTGGAAAATGCGAGTTCAGAAAAAGCCTCTCGAACCCCCCCTTCCATCTCAAAACACTCCCCCGGATTCTGTTCCAGGGGCTGACTGCGTCACATATCCATTTCAGGCCAAAAAACGTGGGGGGCACAAGGCGCAGAAAGGAGAAAGGCACCAACTCAATGCCAAGACCAATGCCAGAGTCCCAAGATACCTCTGGCTGCAGCCACATGAACCAAGATCGTGCGACATTGCGGTACCGATCACAAGGGACAATTTCACAGCCAAATCAATCCAAGGTGAGGCAGAGAAGTAGCAATAAAACAAAAATAACATTTACTATGGTATCTCTGAAAACAAGTGTCCAGGCAGTACCAAACAAAGGAATTAAAAACTAGGTATCGCCTGCAAAGAGCTCTAGGGGCTGGCTCGCGGCAAGACAGGAGGTATCACAGTAGAAGCAGAGTAAACAAAAGAGGCTTTGAAATCCCCCCAATTCCATCCGTCATCCCCGTCGTTTCGTTATCCAATCCGTCGGCGGTGCTCGAGGCGTCCCCCTTACTCCTCCTGCATGTCATGTCCCCGTCAACGCCGACGAACCAACCATCCAACTCTTCCAAGTCACCACTTAAGCCTTGTCGGCAGCGGTGACGCCCTTGATGGAGTGGGCGGGGCTGGAGGTGACGTTGCCGCCATCGACGGAGCGGGTGATCTCGACGTAGTCGTAGGCAAACTCGCCGAGCTCGGCATCATCGAGACCGATCTCCTCCTCCTCGGCGGTGACGCGCAGCGACAGACCGGGGATCAGGTTCATGACGAACAGGATGAGGCAGGTAACAACGAACGAGTAGGCGAAGCCGGCAACGGAGTCGGCGAGCTGGTAGGCGAGCTGGATCCAGTTGCGGTTAACCCAGCCACCGTCGATCTTGGTAGCGCCGTCGAGGTGGGCGATGTAAGGACTGGGTGTTTGTTAGTCTAGTGCACATTTGAATTTTCCAAGCTGGGTGGAGGACGTACGCAGCAAAGATACCCGTGAGCAGGTTGCCGACGATGCCACCAACACCGTGCTCAGCGAAGATATCCATGGGCTCATCAATGCCAATGAGGAACTTGATCTTGGTGGCAAAGTTGCAGACGATGCCGCCAACAACACCGAAGACGACGGCAGCCCACGGAGGGACGTAGCCGGCGGCGGGGGTGATGGCGACGAGGCCGGCAATGGCACCAGAGCAGAAGCCGACGGTGCTCCACTTCTTGTCGAGGCGGTAGTCGAGCAGGCACCAGGTGAAGCCACCGATGCCAGCAGCGATGTGGGTGACGAGGCAAGCCATAACAGCCCGGAGGTTGGCAGCGAGAGCAGAGCCACCGTTGAAGCCGAACCAGCCGACCCAGAGGAAGACGGTGCCAAGGACGACGTGGGTGACGTTGTGCGGGCGGTAGGGGAGGCCATTAACCTTGCTGTAGCCGGTGCGCTTGCCGAGCATCAGGGAGTAGGCGAGGGCAGCGGCACCCGAGGCGATGTGGACAGGAGTACCGCCGGCGAAGTCGAGACCGCCCATCTTGGCGGACCAGCCCTCGGGGTTCCAGGTCCAGTACGCAATGGGGTCGTAGACGATGGTGGCCCAGATGAACATGAAAACGATGCACGGCAGCATGCGGCCACGGTCAGCGGCAGCGCCGATAGCGAGGGCAGGCCTAAGAATAACGCGTTAGTGAGGCGCCTTTTTCAAACAATCCACTCTCCAAAGCGTCCAACATACGTGAGAGCCGCGAACATGCCCTGGTAGAGGCAGAAGAGGAGGTCAGGAAGAGCGCCAGCAACGGACATATGGCCGAGCACATCCTTCAGACCAAAGTTGGAGAGGTCGCCAATGAACCCAGAATGGCCCGTGTGAGAGAAGGTGAGGGAGTAGCCCCAGAAGAACCACTGGAACCCTACTACGGCTGTAGATATAAATGCTAGCCATATAAGGGCGAGTGCGGACTTGCGCCGGGCGAGGCCACTGTAGAAGAAGCCGATGCCTGGAACCATCAACAACACAAGGGTTGTTGACATGAGAATCCAGGCAAAGTCGCCGGACTAATTAGGAAGCGCGAGTTAGCGAAGGGGGACGAGGCGAGGCCGAGCGACGTTCGTAACGCGGAAAAGGCTGGCTCACCGAATACCAGATGTTGAGATCCTCCGTCAGGGAGTCGCCTCCAGTGGCGGGGAGTCCCTCAGGGAACTCCGTGAGCGGACCGGCCGACATGGTAGAGGGTAAGGACCGTAGTGACTCGAGGACTGCTGAAGGAAAGGAGTCGAAAGGCGAGTCGAAGGAGAGGAAAGGGGTCAATTAGGTATATGTCGATGCCCCCCTTGGGTTGATCGCGATGGGATCGGCAATGCGACGGTAGTTTGGGAGTAGGAAGACCACCCTCCTGCTGCTCGACAGTCAGGACGGGAGCGGCTCGGATCATATACTGTGGTGGTGCGGCAAGGACTCGGCCTCCGAGGTCACAGTTGATGCATGCTGATCCATGGACTACCCCCATGGCGCGCTGCCGGGGCCAGTCGCGTCTCGACGGCGATAAGACCATTGTCTGCAACAAGCTGCGACTGACTGTGAGCCGTTATCACATCCTGCAGCCAGCGATGTTTCCTGTTCAAGACACACACCTCGCTTGGCTCGGGTCGACGTCCACGGGTTGGATGTGACCCACTGATAAGAAACATCCCGGTCGGGGAAGGATGGTGGGGGTACGGCGGGCGGAGCTAACCTCGACGACACCCACCTTCGGGGCCTCGCTGACGGGCTTGCTGCGCCGTACCTTGTGCTCTTTCGAGGTCTTTGGGTCTTTGATGGCGGCCGGTCAGTGCGGAGGTTACATTCCAAAAGGTTAAATCGGGACGCCACCCAGAACCTCGGTTCGAGCAGACCGGAGGGCTGTCAAGACAAATTGTCCGCCGTCATGCTGGATCGGGGTGCATTCGTATTGGAGTCTATATTGCTGTCGATATATGGCTTATTTGCCTGTAGTTGCATTGACGGGTTGAAGTTGGAGCAAGCATTGTGAGATGAAAAAGCCGGCGGCCTGCAGTGACCCTGGCTGGCTGCTGTGCTGCTGAGGACGGCGACGGGAACATCATCTGGAATGTGGGACAGGGCATGGAAGTTCCCGCTCTTGCTTCCTAACGTTTGCCAGGTGCTTGCCAGGACCGGCCTTGACTCGATTGTCATTGGGTCGTCGCTGGCGAACAAGCGATGAGAGCCCAGGCACTGGCCAACTGCACCAAATGCACAACCCGCTTCCTCCGCACAAGATTGCCTTGGTTCGGAATACACACATTGCTCTTCCAACGTCCTGTCATGTTTGTGCGAATCATGGGGCCTCGATAACACAAGGTCTTCAGCTCTCTTGCCCAGGGATATGGAATGTGAGTGGGCTCCAACGTTGACTATGTCACTGACAAGCCATGGCATAAAGCCCAACCTGCGAGTGTGCCCTCTATGCATCCTTTCATTTGCGCCCTACCAGATGCAACAAAATCAGCAACGAGATCAGTGCTGTGAAACCCCCAATATCCTTTACGTCTCAGCATCTCAGGCCACCAACGATATGTTTGCTCCGACACTCTGGTCGGGCGATCCTTATCAGCCATCAACGATACTGGGGGTGGCGCCGCCCCGCCTGTGATGGTGGGATCCCTGGCCGCGGGCGTTATCTCTTGGCGTTTTCCTGCTTGTCCACCTCCACCCTGGCAGCTCTTTTGGCGTCCTTCTTGGCGCAGCAAGCTGAAGGCCCGGAGCGCTTGGGGCGTCTTGTCACGCCGGATCGGCAGACACCATCCGGCCTTGAATCGGGGACCACCGGGAGATCCGGAATCCGAAGTCTTGAGGGAAAGACACTTTGGAAGACGCGGTCGGTCATCGGCTATCGGGATCTTGCGGGCTGAGTTTCTGTGCGACCTTCGGCCCAGGTGCTCGGCCAGCCTTTGTGCGCCGGCTGAGGATGAATGATCCAGACAAGACTCCGAGGAAGTCGTGTGAGAAACGAAACCACTCTCTGGCGATGACATCGTTTCTCACTCCCCCTGCTCCGTGCACGTGGCGTTCAAATGCATCTTTTTGGCAGAGCTCCGTGGTGGAGTCACGATCCGCCTTGGCACAAACCTTGTTTCTCGTCAGAGTAAAGTCCAGCTCGACGATGGGAGCTGAGCTGCGAGGGGCATGGGAATGACATCACCGTTCGCAGTGGGCTTGGTTGAGCGCCGAATGAGGGTGAGGAGTTGGGAACTCGAGTTCTCGCATTTGTGGGCGAGCGTGGGAGACCGAACTGCACTCTACAGGAGAACACAGGAGGACATGGAAAGGAGATGAGAGACAGAGCCCAATGCTACTCAGTTGGATGATCGACAACAATAGTTAGTAGTAACCACGGCACTCTCCCTCCCGGCCTTGTGCATCAAGGTTATGCAAGCACAAGGGGATTTTAATGAACAGGGCTGCGTTGTGCTTAGCTGAGACTCAGCCGCGCGGGGAGTTTCGTGGAGGAGCAGATGGGACCTTGATCCAACAGCCCTGAAATCAACCCAATGAAGCCACCAACGCGTCCATAATAATAGCGCTAGTTCTACAAGCACTGAACAGAGTCATATCTTGATGAAGAGCATCTGAAATTAGCTCGCAGACTTACTACTACACAGTAGGTCGGAGATGGAGGACTCATTCGCGATGCCTTGCTCGTTCCGTCTTAACAAGTCCTAGAAATGAGGCTGATGTCGGAGATAATACCAAGGGTTTTCTTGGGCCTGGGTCAACCCGCCTGCCTCAAACTTGATTCGAGGTAACTTCCCTTTCCATTTTTGAAGGAACTTTGAATGGGCATAAGGGGTGTCTTAAGTGTTTTACAGAGTTACGGGGTGTGAACAGGCGCGGACGGGGATGGTGAAAACTGATGTGACAAGCAGAGGCGCTATATAAGGTGCACTGACTATGGCAGCACCAACGGATTCGTTTTTGCTGTCTCAGTTATGGG
>NW_027191431.1:1651199-1709683 GCF_041956435.1 Mycothermus thermophilus | reverse complement strand
ACTGATGTCTGCGACAGGCTGGATGTAAAGCAAAACACAATCCAATGTGTTTCTCTCCATCTCTCTATATGTCGGATAACATTGCAGAGGTCAGGCCCAGAGCTGGTCCTCTCCCTCGGGCATCCAGCCCGCTGACCCATGCCGCCGCCCGTTCAACGGTGTTTGCCCACGCGGACAACCAGCCTTGGAGACCCGACCAGCCAGTCATGAGCCCCTGACCTGCGGCCGGCAAGTCTCGTCAAATGACGACAGCTGGCCACCTGCCACAAAGACGTCAGCACCTCACGTCGGACTGGCGACCTATGAGCAGCATTATACCTCCATGTATGAACATAGCTTTGGTCTCATAGGTCACAGACCTTACCTAAGCACATCTAGACCTCCATCGAGGTACCTTAGCTACCCCTCCTTACCAGGCTGCGACCGGACAGACTGGAGCACATGTCCAAGCTCCGCCCATTCCGTTCGCCTTACATGGATGCAGCGGGACTTTACGTTGTTCCAATCCCAACGTCCCGACAGAGCCTCCACTGCCAGCAAACGCCCAACCACCACCTCACACACAACATCTAGGAATCCGGTGTCCTCTCTGCCCGACAGTCCTACCCTCTCATCCTCTTCCTGTGGCTGCAGCCAACCTCGGAGCTACTGCTGTCCGTTCAGTCACGGCTCTGTCGGGCGGTGTGCCTAGACACACGCCAACTCACCTATGCGACTCATCCGCCGACGGCCAAGGTCGTTTAGTCATTCTAGGCCTCGGTCCCATCGGTTGTGTTGCTTGCATTTCGTGTGACGCTGTTGTTTGTCTAGAGAATTCGTGGGCTTAGACATATCGTTGGTGCAAATTTTTCTGTCTCGTCCGAATCATTTATCGGATTATCCTAGCATCGTCTCTCCTCATCACCGCGACTGGCGACTGCGAAATACGAGGTTCCTCCGGACAATCCCCGGCCACGGTCCTCTTCCAAGGCTCGCTGCCATTACAGCATCAGACGCAGTCTGACACAACATTTTAAGCCAGGTTTTCTTACTGACGTTCTCGCTTACTGGTTGTTTCATACTATTACACGGGGTCTAGGTGCTTTGCTGGTATCTCTCGCCTCGAGCGCTCAGCAGCTCTAGGGATAGTGTGTACATACAGTCTGCCTGGTAAGTGCTAAACAGCCAGACTATATGCCTTGCACAGCCAGAGCTGTATCGCTGATGTCATAGTATCTTGCTAGGCCGGGTTAGCCAAGGTACCTTCACCTATTCTAGGTATTGACCTAGGCCAACCACAAAACACCAAGTCATCACTGTCCCTTGCACCAGGCTCGGTCTTGCTTCGAGTCAAGCACGAGTGCTGGGTGTCCGAGGAACAGCCTCATTCATTGAGACCCTGGAGCTTGAGGCTTACGAGTATTCTCCAAAATCAAAGGGGGTTCCAATCCTACGTCCCGTTTTCTCGTCATCCCAGGACACTACGAAACGTCAAGGCCGCTTGTCTCATGGGAATTAACAACTTTCATCCATTCATGTGGCAGCTCAAAGAGCTAGAATTAGGGTTCAGACGACTTCGTGTTTAAAAATCTTTCCGGGTCATGAGACGACACCGATTTCTCGCATTCGTTCAACCTTAGTAATTTCATCATTGGTTCCAGTTCTCGTCTTCGCCCCCCCCCCAAACCTTTTGTAATCCCCATCGCTGCGGTCTCTTGCGGTACGACCGACTCCTAATATCATGACGATCTTTCACATTCGAGAAAAGCTTCGAGCAGCAGTCCGAAAGTGGCGCACCGGCGAGCCAAAGGCTTGCCACAAGTCTTGGGAAGAGAACCTTAATCCATTCACTGCGACCGTGAACCATCCAAAAGAGAGCCAAGAGAGCCCAACGTCTGGAGAGAGTGCGAGTTCCGAGGAAAGTCAACTGGGCAACCCGTTGCCTGCTGCTACTGCTGTTGCTGCAAACTCGACAAAGAATCAGAAAAAAGACTCGATTTCCGCCGAGACAGAAAATCACCCAGAGACTGAGCAAAAGTGCACCTCGTTGCCATCATCAGCGCCTTCTTCATTCGCGAGTAAGTGTCAGTTTTCGAGAATCCTTTCATCTCGAAATTGCTGGGCCGGCTGCGCACCTTTTTCGCTCGTCCCTTCTCTTGTAACCTCCCACATCCTCTTTCCTCGTTCTCTCCTTCCTCCACCATCCATTACCTGAATTGGCTCTCTTTCTCAAGATCCGCCGAAGACTGATTCGTCCGCAGCTACAGTATCATCTCTCAACCACACCGCACCCATTGTTACTCCCATAACCAACCCTCTCGACGACACGACCGACAACGCCGTCACAGCAATGCAGTCCTTGGCCAAGGCTCCAGGTATGCGTTTTGTCTCTTCTTTTCCTTGTCGAGATGCACTTCTCTCAGACCATATCTGTCCAATGCCCCTCGAATCTTGCGCATCAAAGTCGGTCGGAGAAAGAGTACAGGTTGAAGAACACTATTTGACTGACTCAACCGTCTCCAGGGAGCCACAACTGCCATCAAGGCGATAGCCACGGCCTCCCAACCTACGATCCTATGGATATCGACGATGAGATGGTGCCAGCCACGATCGCTCCCCTAGAATCTACACACTCCGATCAAGCCCAGTGCTCGGAGACCTTCTCGGTGATTTGGGAGACCGCTCAGCGGCCCGTTGACAAGCACAGCCCTCTCTTCGACTTCCATCGCAGCCTCCACTCTCTGAAGTGCACCAGATGCAACTCTGCGATCAAGCTAGTCCCTTCGAACTTTATGGCCAACATGAAGGAACTTGTCACCGAACACCGTAAGCTCTCCGATAACGTTGGAAAATATGGGATGACAGTAAGCAAAACTGACATCTGTAGGGACTATCCACCCATACCTTCGCTGCCATGCATGCAAGGCATGGAGCTGCGTCGGGTGTGACCGTTTCCACGAGCGCGGAACGTCCGCCTACGAGAAGCCCAAGGCCGACAAAACCTTCAAAACTCATTGGTGCTGTGACAAGGGAACTCTCTTTTTCGCGTTCTCGCTTCTTTGCGGACCGGACTCTCTGCCTCCGAAGAAACCCAGCTCATTCTCAAAGTCGGCAGTACAGTTGCAGACCTCCTCACAGCAGCAGGAGAAAGCGAAGTCAAAGGCCCTGTCATACACTCATGGGTCGTCTCTTCCAAAGGGAACTGGGTACGGTCCGGAATGTGGACCTTATACTCCTCCCGAGAAGGTTGATCCTGTGCGCCAAAAGATGACGACTGTTCTGCAGGCTTACTTCGAGGCTCTGGGGAAGTCTTGGCCGTCTGTCAGGACCCCATGGTCCTACAACGACATGAGTTCAGCAGAAGCCATGCTGGCTATGTTGGCTCGGAGTCCCATGCTTCATCATGCAGCTGATCTCCTGCGGTATGCATCTCTTGAACAGATGGCTGACCTGCTCGGGCCGCTCAATGCAGTGCTAGATTTCCTCGAGGCTGTGTCCCGCCATGTCGCGACGCGTCAGGTCCTGCTGTGGCCACTTCCCATTCTGCCAGCAAAAGAACAATTGGCCAGCGTGATCCTCGAAGGTCACAAATCCCATAAGAGCTCTGCTGCCACCGAATACGAAACTTCCCAACCTCTGGCGGTTGTCGTCCAGCGACTGGCTATTCCTTGCCGCAAGTACCTGGATGCGGCGCGCAAGTCGGGCGCACCTATTTCGGAGCAGGACGCACCTCTGGTTGCTTTGCTGGAACGGATTTGCGGGCTCGACGACACGATTCTCTCCCTCCGCAGATTTAGGGACATCTGCGGGAGCTCCATCAGCCTCCCAACCCGGGTGTCACGTACCAATGTGACCACCCGGCGAATGCGCGCTGAAATGGAGAAAGCGAAGGAACTCGCCGCCGTTAGAGAGCAGGCAAAGATACGCTCTGAGTGGCACCGGGCCAACTGCGTGAAGGAAGTTCCAGACGATGTCATCATGAGCGTTTCCTACTATGCAGCGAAAGCCAGCAAGATCGATACGGCCAACCTCTCCAAGAACCGCATGAAAAAGATCCTGTCCCAGGTGTCTTCTCTTAGCACAGATCTGCCCGAGGGAATCTACGTCCGCCATGGAGAGTCCCGCGTTGATCTGCTCAGGATCATCATCTTCGGCCCGATCGGCACCCCATACGAGCACGGCATTTTCGAGTTTGACATGTTCATTCCCGGCCAGTTTCCAGACCATCCACCCGAAATGGTCTTCCGGACGACAGGGAACGGACGGATCAGGTTCAATCCAAACCTGTACGCCAATGGGAAGGGTATGTACTTCCGCTTTATCACTGAATTAGTTGCCGTGCTGACCGTGGGCTTCAACCAGTCTGTCTCTCGATCTTGGGCACATGGCAAGGCCAAACTTGGGATCCCAAGTCTTCGACTCTCTTACAGATCCTGGTCTCCATTCAAGGTACGTGGGTTAGCCGCCCAGACACACTGAAGAAAAGTTGAACTGACCTCGTGGTCAAGGCATGGTTTTCAACAGCGAGCCGTTTTACAACGAACCAGGCCATGAGATTCAGACCAACGACGACTTGTCTGCGAAGTACAACCGTGACGTGCGACTCTGGACTGTTCGAGATGCCATGCTCCCTTGGTTGATCACTCGCCTGGGTCCCGCGCCAAATCCCCCGAAGGAGGAGGGTGGCAAGAGTGTGCTGCCTGCTCTCAAACAGAATGCCGCCCCTGTTCCGATGAAAAAGTCATCACCAACCCTTCCTGCTGCCCAAGGTGACCCGATGGAAGAAGTAATCACCTCCAACCCTGGAACTAGCCAGGTTGTGACTGCTCCAGCTGGTCCTGCACCTTCGGGAGCGGCGTCCACCAATCCCAGCACTACCACAGCTGAGGCAGCATCGTCGAGCGTGCAACCAGCGCCTCCTCTCCCTGGCGGCGTTGGCAGTGTTGGCACCGGGGGTCAAGGCGCTGCTCATCCGACGCCTGTGCCCGGAAACCTGCATGCTCTTTTTGCAGCCTTGCAGCAGTCCGCAAACTGGCCTGGCCAGGGCGCCCCGCCCGGTATCTCGCCGCTGTCAGTTCTCTTCGCTAACGCCGCCGACCTTTTCCCGCCGGACATTGCTGAGCCCGATCCTGATGCACTCGCGTACGCTGCTTTGACGATGCCGCCTTTCCCACAACTCCCCAAACTCCCCGTCCCCGCCCCTCCAACTCCGCCGGCGGAGCCAAAGGAAGACCCGATCTTTGCCGACGTCGTCCGCAAGCATTTCGAATTTAACGCCAAGGCGATCCTTGAGACCGTCCATGGTTGGGTGGAGGAGGCGGCGGGCCACAACACGCACAGTCGCATGTCCCAGGCCGTGAAGAAGCTCGAGTGCATGTTGATTGCACACAACTTCAACAATTAGGAGGCGAATCCGCTGATACGGTCGCGGGCTTGCGAGGAGGCTGAGCGTCTTAGCAGAGAGGGACTCCCGAAGGAGCTGTTTAAGGGGGATACCACCTTGCGTTTGATGCCTCCCCCATTTGATTTCAGGTTCAAGCTCAGGTGCCTTTGGGGGATATACAGGGAGACGCACCCTGTCATACCGGAGGGCGACATCGTCGACCTGGTCATGGACGCTTTTGAGGACTGGTTAGATGATCCCGTCATTACCAAAACGAAGGTGAAGGCTGGACCGTCCACAGCTGGGTCTACGACGGTTGGATCTTCGAGCAAAATTACCTTTCAAAAACCCACCCAATTCCTGGAAAAGCCACTTGCGAGTCACCTCTAGGGAACAGGCAAGGAGAAGCAGGAGAAGAATGTTGGGCCTTTAACGGCAGTGTCTTCGAGCAAACATACCTTGCAATGTGCCCAAGAATCTCCAAAATTATTCCTGGAACAACCGGCTGCGGGTCACCTCAAGGAAAAAGGCAAGGAAACGAAGGAGGGGAATGGGAAAGGTGTGCGCAAGAAACCGAATACTACGGAGTCATCATTGCTGAAGGGCAAGGGAAAGGAGAAGTTGAAGATTGACTGAGACAGGCCCTGGCTGGGTTGGGTGCGTCTGGGGAATGGCTTGCTTTGCTTTTCGTTGCTTTCAGCCTTTGCTTTTCGTTGCTTTCTCCCTTGATTTTCGGGCAGCGCAACACATCCACTATATTATTATTTTTCCTTCCTCCACGTCATAGCACTCTTTTCATTCACTTCTTCCTATCACAAGGCTGTAGATATGAATATGGACTGAGACATAAAGAGGGGCGGCGCATGGGATCAGCAGCGCGGGGATCAAGAAAAGGTGTTAGGCACGTATGGGCAGGGGGACAGGACGGGACCGAGGACATTACAATTTCAGGACGTAGGTATTATTAGATAGTTATTGGCTTCGGCCTTGACTCTGTAAATCTTGCAGCGAATGTGAAGGACATGGGACACCCTAAAGGGCGCAGCGTAGACCTGGATAGCAGTGATATTTGCTCTCGATACAGTATTTTCCTCAACATTTTCTGTTGTCATGGACATTGCTATGGTGGACCGGTGAGTTGACGATGAAAGGTTTGCTCATACAAGACTTGGAGTATGCTCCTTCTTGTGCTTCAGGGGTCTTCAGCGCTGAGAGAGTCGTAGGTAACCACGACCTAAGCTGGGCGACTATGTATGCATTAGTATGTGGTGGAATATACAGTTGAATAAGTGTTGGCGATCATTAATGAGCAGCATCTTACTGACAATCCCGTCGCACGCGCCGAGATTGCCTCCAACCCGACGGCGGTACTATCGTAGTGACATCACTGAGGTAGCCGCTGTCATGCTGTGGCACCGGGCGGAAGTGGGGATGCTTCGTACTCAATGTACATACATACATCCATCCCCGCGGAATACGCAGATGCGATGCTTTGGGTTGGGTCACACGTCCCCGGGGTGTATCAAGATCAGGCTGCACGCTGCATCCTCCGCACTGGCAGTACTACCCTCCATCACATCTCTCGTCAGTCCTGGCATATCTCACATGCCAACATAAAAAAACTGGCGGAATGACTGACAGGAATTACTCATTCCTAACCCTCGAACATCTTTATCGCCATCACTACACCAAATCACTAGGTATCTCGTCCTGCCTTCTCCTTTCCCGTTTGGTCGTGTGTCCGGTCCTCATTCTTGGCAGTCGGCGCCTGTCTTGCCCTTGGCTCACCCCCATTCCATCCCATCCATCTCCCCAACCAACGAACAACAGTTCTCTGCTAGTAGATGAGGTACTAGTTAGTATGTCCTTAGCACCAGTCCCGCCGGGTAGCGGCCCCCATCTCATCCGCAACCCCACCAACCCCGCTTATGGCGGCCCGCTTCCCGACCTCTGCTCTCTCTCTCACACACACACCCTTCACCGCCACGCTGGTTGGGCCAAGCCCATGGGATCGGGTGGTAACTATTAGCGTCGAAAGATACCGCCAGCAGGCTAGGAGTAGTTGATGATGCTATCATGCCCACACCGATCCAAAAAGTCGGGTCGACGGTCGGAAACTTCCGTGTGGTGGGGGAGTTATCTCCTCGCCCAACCACCGGTTTATTTTTTGAGATCTTCACCGAGGTATCTCATGGGGTTTGTCTAAGTGGTTTACATTATTGATACCGAAGCTTTATCTTCGGTCTGCAACCAAGTCTAGTCATCCGCCTGCTGCGGCACTAGCCCGGTCTGCTCGCTAGGGAGCCGCTTTGCACCCCATCTCATCAGGCGCTTGTCCATACCCAAGTCGCCTATCCACAGATAAACATGTCAGAGCAGTCCGTAATGTGTCCGGGATAGATGGATGGAGACAGAACAAGAGGTGTCACCGTATTCATCAGTTCTCTCAGCCACCTCATCAAACTGTGAGGTGCTTAAACTTAGACCAACGGCGGCCCAAAAGGATCGCCTCCTCCTCCTTTCCCTTCCACCTTCCTCCTCTTACTCGCCAAAGCGCCCGTGCTCAGCGGCTCGCCAAACACGGCCGCGTCGCTCTCCAGCGATCCCTTCTTGCCGGCTGTCGGCGCGTCTTCGTCATCCGAGTCGACGCGTCTCGCGGCCTGTTCTCGTCGTCGCCGTTGCAGCTCGACGAGATTCCACCGGTCTGGATCGCGACAGGCTTTGAGTTTCTTTTTCAGAGGCGTGATTTGGGCTTTGATGACTGCTTTCTGTGTGGCTGTTAGCGTCTGAGTCCACACCTAGATCAGGTCGAGACGACCATTGATTGCCAGGTGGATAATAGCGGTGCTCACATTCGTCCAATGCTCTCTCCTCTCGGGCGGCTCCCGCGCGAGCATCTCCCGGCATGCCTCTACCGCCCCTAGCACTTTATCCCGGACCTGGGAGCCGATGATATCTGCTTTATTTCCTTCTCCGGCCCGGCCCTTCTTAACGGGCCCGGGCGCTGGCGTACCGGCCCCGCTATCTGGGTTCGGCGTTGCGGGTCCGGAGCTGTTCTCTGCTGCTACGTAGTGGAATGTTTTTGTGATGAAGCGCTCCGCAAGGCCGCGGTCGGCAAGGCTCAGCGCGGCCAGCATGATCTGGCTTGGAGTGAAGTGGAAGTATGCGTCGGTAATGAGCGGGCTGAAGCGGAGGATCTCGCGGGCGCGGGCCTCGGCAGCTCCGAGGCGAGCGGGCTGGGAGAAAGCGACTGTCAGCGGCAAGGTAATCCGTCATAAAACCAGATCGGGACTCACATCTATATCCGGAAGCGTGGCAAGCTCCATGATGGCTCCCCTCAGCGCGCGGAAAGGATGTTTCACCTCCAACGAGAACCGCAGGCCCTGACAAAGCAGGAACTCACCGGCAAGAATCTCCTCGGGGTGTTCCTTGCCGAATGTCCTGCCAAATCTGTCCAAACACACAAACTCCTGTCAGCCATATATATCCACTGGCCGCCATTCAATCACCAATCCCCCGGGAATTCGAGCAAGGAAGAAGGGAACCCACTCGGATATGCTCACAAACGACCCCTCAGCCTTGCACCCAAAGAACAGCGCCACGATCAACATGTCCTGCGGCGGGTACGTCATGATGCTATTCGTCACATAAAACCTCCGGAAAAACACCGCCGCGGTCGCCTTGATCTCGTCCGACATCTCGGCGTGGTCGCCTGCGCGGAGCAGCTCCGACGTGAAGAAGGCCACCAACTGCGCCTCCTCGGCCGGGGTCAAGAACTCGGGCAGCTGCGGCGTCGGCGCCGGCGTGCTGCCGCCGCCCGAGGGGTCGGGCGTGTTCGCGCTGGAAGCGGCCGTGGAGGGTGGCTGCGAGTAGGAGAGGCGCTCGGCGATGCGCGCGCGCGCCGCGGCGTTGGTGGTCTCGCGCATGGCGGCCAGCTGGGCGGGAGAGAAGGACCACAGCTGGTACTGCGACGTCTGGCGGTATCGGGCGTCCTCGGTCGCCATTGTGGCGGTCGGGTCGGGGGAAAGGCTGCGAGCTTGGTCGTTGGGGGTACCAGTCGATCTGACGTTGTCGACTTCGTCAAAGGGAGGTGTTGGAGGTTAGAGGAGCGCAAGGGACGGGAGGTCAGAAGCCGTACTGTGGAACTGGAAACTTCGACAGGACTGTTGCTGGCTTGAAAAATTAATAATTATAATAGGTTCCCAGCTTCGTAGCTGAATGGATTAGAGCTGGGTACGTTGTCGAATCGTTGAGTTGACGTTGCAACTCGAGAAGTCAATGGTTGAAGCTGGAACCGGGGAATTGGAGCACATGGCCCCACAGCGAGACCAGTGCCGTTTCTTGGCGACAAGGGTAATAAGAGCTCTCTCATTATTATGGGTCCAGCCCACCACCTAGCCGCCTCAGGAACAGATTCCTACTGTTGACAACATCAACATCACCACGCTGAGAACACTCCAAGTATCAAGCAGGCTAACATGTTCTGATTACAGTCCGCCTTGCAGTGCAGGAATAACCCTAGGAATTCTATGCATAAACCCCATTAAAGATCATGATTTCCTGAACGCTTCCCGTCTGGCCGCACGGGGCCAGCCCACTGACCAATAACACAACCACATGCCCAAGGAAGAATGACAAAACGCCAGAACGCCATCCGATCCGTGTCCCAAGCCCAACCCGTTCGCTTTCAGACCCGATTCCCGCCTTTATTATCCGCCATCATAATGCCAACGACCGTCCAATCTAATAACGTCTAGGAGGCACCGGCGGTGCCGGCTTCTTCGCCCTGTTGGGAGGTGGCGGCGGTGGGGCCTTCTTAACGCCCGACACCAACCTGCTCCCATCCAACGTTGCAGTCGCGCAATGACTTGGAGTGCGACTGAGACCATCTCTGGTGCTTGCCGAGCTCACGCTGTGGTTACTCCAGGCCGGGCCGCTGGAGTCGCTCGCCGTGTCGTCATCGCGATCAGCAAAAATATCGTCTTCGCGCGCCCGACCAACCGGACGCAGCTGACTGCGGAGGCTGCCAACGTCGGCTGGCATTCCTTGGCCCGTCGTCGACGAACCGATGTACGAAGCACGGGTTCGCTCACGGTCGAGTCCAGTGCTGCTCTGGAGGGTGCTGTTGGACCTTCCAATTGATGGGCGCGCAGGGCCGTCAACTTGTTGCACGCGAGGACTAGGCCGGATGGGCATGCGCACTGCCGGGGCAGTCGTCGTTTCGGATTCGACTGTGTTTGAACGGGAAAGGCGATCCATGAAGCTATGAGATGTGTTGCTCCTGCGCACGGCCGGTCGCGACTCGACGGGACTGTAGCTGCGACGAGTCGTGGAGGCGGGCCAGTTCTGCCGCGCCCGACGGAGCTCCTCAACGCATCGCTCATGGAAGTCAAGCTCGGCGTCCAGGAGATGCGTCAGGTCCCGGACACTCTCGGCCTCAGCATCCTGGATATCCTGCATGCGGCGCATCACATCGTCCGTCGACTCCTCGTACTTGACCTTCGCCGCACGGAGCTCCTCCTCTAGCCGGGGATCATCCCTCTTGGCCTTCTGAATCTTGGTGAGGCACGCGTCATAGTTCAGACGGCGGTTCTCTAGCTTCTTCCGGGCAGCCTAGATATCACGGTCAGTATTGGTCCTGAGCTCCAAAGATCGGCAGAACTCACATGATACTCCTTCATTGTCGCCAGAGACCTCTCCAGTGACTCAAGCCAGGTGGCAGTGGCGTCGTTCACAAAGGTCTCCTGGATGGACGAGATTCGCTCATTTGCACGACCCATGGTTATGAGGCAATTGCCGAACTCTGAGTCGGCGTGAAACTCCTCGCCGTGGCTAACCATGGTACGGCCGAGGTAGCCGACAGGAAGCGGCTTGTCCTTGTCCTCAGAAGCCTCGACGCGACGGCCCATCCACTTGACATACTGGTTCATTGACCGCTGAAGACGCTCCATGCCTAAGGATATGTCAATGATGATTGAACAGGGACTGCCGTGAAGACTCAAACTGAGTTTACCTTCGAAGCGAAGCGCCATCTCGGTCTCAAGCATCTTGAATTCCTCGGGCAGTGTTGTCTTGGCTTCGGCGCCCATCTTTTCCCCGGCCCATTGAAAGGCACGGTCGAAACGCTTGGTGATATTCATGGTTGCTGGATGTGTGTGACACAGGACAATAGACTTGTGGTGTTTGTTTCAAAGGATCCCCTCCTGGAGGAAGACAATTGAGAATTGGGTCTGGCCCTGACTCGGTGGTGTATTGGTCAAATGTTGGGGGGTCTTTCCCAACCCCTTGGAATCAGACGGGTGGTCGGTGTGGGTGGTTGGTGTCACTCAAGGATACTCTGCAGCGAGCGACGGTCCTCAATGGCCAAGCACTGAGTGACTGGGTACGAACAAGGACCTAGGAGGGCAGCCAGGTGGAAAGCAAAACGAGAGACCGCGAAATCATGCAAAGTGGGATACGAAGGGAGCGAGCGGCTTGATTAAAAACTAAACGAGCGTGAGGGAGTCCATATGGTCTGGCCTGCTTAACGAGTGGCAATGAATGAATGGCCTACAATGGAAACTCGATGTTTGGATTGCGAAACTGGGTCAAACGGTTGAATGGGGCCGAGTTGCAGGGGGTCGGGGATCCAGAGTCTGGGTCTGGGACCGCCCTGGCCAGTCAATCTGGCGGCAGCGGCAGCCTGCAGCCGCCGGGTCTCCACCCATTCCAGGCCCCTGTGTCTCTCCCGTGTGGGAAGTCGTGCCTGGCTAACCACCTGCCAAGGAACGCGGGACGGAAGAGTGCAACCGACTGGCACCTTCCCTGAACCCATGCCAGTGCCATGGGAAAAGGAAGGAGTGCAATCTCACCATCTTCATGGAAGGAAGAGCTCATTGGGAGCTCACCCGAGAGCAGTCCAGCATGTTGGAACTTGGAATCCCTCACATGGACTTCTCCGCATTACGAACACTCCACGTCGTCCCCAACAAAACGAAACACTGCCTCCAAGGGCCTCCCATCCTCCCAGGAGCATCCCTCGGGCCAAAGACGGCATGCGCTGGTCTCTGCACATTCCAAAAAGTCTCAGAGCAACCGCCAGGGCTGGTATTCGTCGCCTCATGGGAACCACCTGATGGAATCGCTCAGTGGGCTGGTTTGACTGGCCTTGAGCGGCCTAGCGTGGAGAATGGAATTGGCACGTTGTGAGGCGTTCACCAACCTCCCACACCGTTCCTCGGGCGGGTGGTTGGAGACGACGCGGTGAGGCAACACACCTGCAGATTTCCAGCGATAATGTCACCACACCGTAAGTTCTGGTCCATCAAAATGAGCTGTCGTTATTGTTGATGCAAACCCCGCGAGATTGCCCTGTTTCCTGCTCTGGCAAGATGTCTTGAGTCCAGAACATCTGGACCATCTGCTTCGGCAGACCGATCCGTCGCGTCGTCGCCACGCTGCAGGAAACAACAAGCGGCAGATCAGGCGAGACGTCGATCGGCCCGGTCAGCCTTCAAGGTTGGGTGATTCGGTTCAAGTTGACAAGTGTCTGAACTCACTGCGCCCTGCTTCTCGTTCACCATTAATCCTCGTCGATGACAGTCTGGCGCTGAATCCTCCTCGTCCAAAGATAGGTTTATCCACAGAAGCGTTTGCCGCTTGTGTTCCCAACTCCAAACCCAATTGTCTGGACCACGGGCATCCAAAGAGAGCGCTTCCAGTCCAACGGTTCCCCGAAGGCCAAGCAAGGCATGGCGGCGGCGGATGGCTTGCAGGTGTGCAGTTCCGCGATTCAGGGGTTGAGCACCAATCCCGCCAAGGCGTCCGAGGTTTCCAAAACGTCGCTGCACCCCACAGAATGTCACTTCGCCACCAGCTCCAGACAGCAAGATCCGATGACAGGAGCTAAACTTGGAAACTACGCGTTTGTTTCATCCTCAGTTCGGCCGACAGCTCCGTAGACTTTCTGGCGGCGTTTAATGCCCGGTTTAGATTGTTCCGTCCGTTGGTTTGTTGTGACGTTATGTTTGAATCCTCAGCCTCCACTGGGCTGGTTGAGCCTCTTGTTTTCTTCCCCGTGGAGAAGCTCCAGTGCCAGAAGCTCTCCCAAGACCTCAAAGTCATTCATCGCTCTGCCTGCTTCTCGGCGAGAGTGACAGCGTGTCTAAAAACGATGAGTGCTGCACACAGTCGAGTGAAGACCGAGACCCATATCCCATTGCTGGTCCGCAAGCCTTCACATCTCGCTTCGAGAAACACGACACACACGACACACCCCGTGCGACGCCCGGCAACCGAGCGAATACCCCCTGATCTCCTGAGGATGTCGATCTCCCGCATCCATGCACCACCACTGCATAGCCATGGTGGATCAAGATCTCGGATCAAATCCAGTTCACTCAAGTCCACGAGTCACGCTATCTCTTCTGCGATGTGCTCCAGCAAGATTCTATAAACTTCGCTCGAACGTGCGCTGTCTAATCTGTCCAGTACATCCAAGATGCGGAACGACAGGAAGATTTATATCGCGCTCTAGGTATGCCCGAGTATGTCCACAGCGGAGAGAGAAACCAAGACAGGACAACGAAAACAGAAAAACAACCCCGTCGGGTAGCCGACGACGAGGACGAAACAAACAAGTTTCCTCGTAAAACAGACCAAAAGCCCTTCCGAGAAACTCACGGTACCCTGCTCCCCAGTGTGTATATTACCAATGCTTCCCCTACCCATACGCCGAACCCGACGGTCTCGTATGCATGTGCGCGCCTGAGTGTTTATAGGTGTTCGAACCTCCTGTCTCCCAACCTTGGGCCTTCCATCCAGTCGCAGTCTTCAAACGACACTTTCCCCAGCACCCTCCCAGTCTCAAACCGTCCCGCTGATACTCAACTCCCGAATCTCCTGCAACACCTGCTCGACCCGCGTATCCAACTGACCCTGGGCGTACTGCTCTCGTGTGTCGGGATCGAGGTACTGCTGGACCTGCGCCATGCGACTGTACGCCTCGGCGCAGAAGCGGAGCTGGATCTTGACGAGGGCCTCGAACGACGGGTCAAGGTAGGGCACGCGCAGGTCGATGAGCTGCGGCAACTCGGAGCACAACTGTTCGTTGAGCTGCTCGTAGGTTGCCTTGGCCATCTCCAGCTCCTTTTCCGCCCGGGGTAGCTTGGTCACGTCCTTGTCCGGCTTTTCGACGAGCTTTTTGACCTTGGCGCGAAGCGCGTCGTAGTCGAGAAGTTTGTGGCTGCGTTTCTTGATGCCTGGGGACAGAGAAGCATGTCAGCAAGAGTGTTGTAGGTTGTGAACGGGGGGCAGGGAAAACGTACATTCGTTGACGTCAGGGAAATACGCGCAGAATCGCTGGATGGGCTCCAGCACGGTGGTTCGGTATGGCCCATCCAGCGCTTTGATGGTCTCTGCGTCGAGGTCTTCTACCGCCTGCTTGTAGCTCCTGCTGACGCCGTCCTTGGCCCCTGAGTCACCGTAGAAGGCGTCGATCGTCTCGGCGATGCGCATTTGTGATGCGGTCATGGCTGTCGGAGAAACGGGCAAGGGTCAGCTTCTCGCCTTGACTTCCATAGTGTAAAATCACTTGGGGCCTGGAGGGAGTCTACCTCGTAATGAGTCCAAATACCCCTTGGCCTCTTTTTGTAACCGCAAGGACGCCGCCTCCATCGTCCTGAACCGCCTGCACAAAGAGTCTCAGTGTCTGTGGTTCCCAGGAGTATTGTTGCGCATCTACCGTACCTCTCCTCAACTTCGTAGTCCCGGTCGTTTGTCTTTTCGACATGGCCTGGTAGTCGCTCCTGTATCAGCATCTCGGGTCGGAGATCGGGATCGGAAGAGCATGTCTCGGGGAGGGTGACGAACCGGTCTTCATCATCACCTGCGTCGTCGCGCGGTTGACATTTTTCTTGAAACCTGTCGTCCAGGGCGGTCGGTTAGCATTGCGCTGGCGCTGATGGCTCGTCGGAAAGGAGACGGGCGATGGCGGGGTGACGTACCCGCCCACGACATGTTGGGTAATTGATGTTTCGGATGATGCGCTGTAGAGAATGGCTGAGGGTAGGCAGGGAGTCGAGTTTCTGGAGCGGAAAGGGAGCGCGATTCTACTGAGTTCGTGGGTTGATGTCGCTGGAGTTGTTGAGTTCGCGAAAGGGGATGCGCCGCACAGTGGCGAGGATGTTCAGCCTTGGATCCTGGTCGGGGTTCACTTGTGCTTGCGCCAGGAGGATGGTGACGAAAGACAATTCGTGGCGGTGCTCGGAAAGGCTCCACTGGCGGAGGTCGCATCAAGGTGGCAAGAGGTCTTGGCCCGGCATCTCAAGCCACAGCCCCGGCCGATGAGTGGGTCTCCGGGGATTGGCTTCCGTGGCTTACACCAGACTGAGCATCCGGCATCTGAAAATCCATTGGCATGCTGAGCATCTCTCAAGACAAATTCTTGATCTGATGATGTTGAATAATCTGGGTTCCAGCGTTAGGTGTCTTCATTCACGAATCGAGTCAAGGATTCCCGCTCGTTTCCTCATTTGAACAGACGTCAATGGACTAGAGACTGTCTGCACTTTCATACGGGTCATGCTGAGAAGAAGTGGTTTTGGACAGATGCTGGAGTTGCATGTTGCTATTGTTTGTCAGCCAGGTGTTGAGCCGACGGCTGGGGCAAAAGCTCATCGGTTACTTCTGCGAAATCCCGTCAAAATACTGGGACTTTTTGTTGTCATTCAAAGGCAGCTTGTACAACGATTGTTGGTCTGAGATTAGAATAACTGCTACGAAATGTGGAAGGTCAAAACGCCAGAATTAAGTAAATCGAATCCTCATATACGTAGATTGGTGTTGAGTGGCGTGCTGTTGCGCCCTGCGTTGGTAGGTAGAGTAATGGTAAGCGGTGATGGCTTCAAATTGCATATTCGCTGCAGCGATCAGGATGGGGTTGACACAAAGAATGGAAATGAAGATAAAAATGAAACTAAACGAACGGCAAAAAGCTCACCTCCAGCCCTACTCCCGCGCCGGTCGACTAGAGGTGGAATGGTTACGAAAAACCCCCGAGATGGTTTTTACTTCGACACGTCTGGGGGTCGAACCCAGGACGTTTTCGATTTACGGCGTGGGCGTGCCTGGCGAATCTAGGGACTCCTCTCAATACCGCTCGGCCATTCTCGGGTGGTAGGCCATTGAAAGGAGGCAGTTGACGGTGTTTACTGCAAACCAAACCTATATAGTGCAGAACTCCTAGGTGCGGGGCAAAAGGTTGTCCCGATGGCTGCCTCAGGAATACACAGTGTTCGAGAAATTATTCGTCGCCCCATGTGGTGGACTCCACGATAGCTGAGGGAGAACAGTATATTATCAAAAAGGGATATTGTGCGTAGGATGACCGTGAGTGTTTGTTTTGGTTACAAACTTGAGATGCCAGGTGGTGGATGCTGGTCTCCGTCCTGACCTCAACGGCCAGGTTTTTGGGAACAACAGGGATAGAGACATTGAAGTTGCTCAAAGCCAAAACGGATTTTTGATTGAAACCGGGGGTCCTCATCCTGATGAATCTGTTGCTAGGGCAGTTGGATTCATGGTGAAGCCAACTGGAGTTTGACGGGGAAGCCAGCCAGGAAGTTAGATGGTCCGGCATCATGTCATCCATCACGGTATGCTGCTCGAGCCTATCACATGTACTTCACATGGGTATTAACACGAGAACACCACGCTCCAAGTACAACTGGATTTCCTGGATTCAGCACAATCAACATCCTCTAGATCTGAGTTCCAGTGATTATGAATCAATTGTGAGAGATATGCCTGGTAGGTGGGAGTAAACGCTGCTTATCGGGGTCCTAGGGCAGGTTGGGTTCGGTGGTTAACATTGTCTTCATGAAGACGGTGAGGGAGGAGACGAATGGGTAATTGGATCGTCTGCTGACGGAGGATGCGCAAGCTGATGGTCATGTGGAATAAGACATAACATCTGGCCCTGTAACATGTAGTTCAGATGCTGGCCCATGCAATGGATCAAGCACGGAGTTCGTCGCCGTGTAAGTGGCTGTCTTAACGAGGCGAGGCAGGAGAACCCTAACCCTGGTCAATCACGTGAGTACACTTGGCGCTGTCCCGTTCGTTTTGACGAGGCAGCGGCTCCGTCATAGCTTGCCTTGGCCTTCATCATCTCGCTCATCTCATCGCTCATCTCAACTCGAGCCGGTGCAGGATGTTCTGGGGTATATCCAGAACTGGCTGCCCTGAAATCTCATACAGACACACAAGCAGATGACCTAACTCCAACTACCATGTCGGAGCTCGAAAACCAACGGGCCATGTCGCCCGCTCCAGGGGCCGTGGACCCTTCAATGCTCAGTGCCGCCGCTTATGCCCAGCTCAAAAAGGTCAAGAAGCAGAAGGTCCTGCTCATGGGGAAGAGCGGATCCGGCAAGTCAAGCATGCGAAGCATCATTTTCAGCAACTATCTTGCCAGGGATACTCGGAGACTGTGAGTTGTCTTCCCCTATCATAAACCAACCCCGACTAACACAACTCAGTGGCGCCACCATTGACATCGACCTCTCCCACGTCAAATTCCTCGGCAACCTGACCCTCAACCTCTGGGACTGTGGCGGCCAGTCCGCCTTCACAGATAATTACCTCACCCAGCAGCGCGCGCACGTCTTCAGCAACGTGGGCGTGCTCATCTACGTCTTCGACATTGAGAGCCGGGACGTCGACCGGGACCTGGCCACCTACGTCAACATCATCAGCGCGCTGGTCCAGTACTCGCGCGACGCGCGCGTCTTTGTCCTCATTCACAAAATGGACCTCATCCAGCCCCTCCTGCGAGAAGAGGTCTTTGAGCACCACGCCGCCCTCGTGCGCCGCAAAACCGCCGAGGCCGTGGCCATCATGTCCAAGCAGCAACAACAACAGCAGCAGCAAGCCGGTGCCGGGACCGGCAGCCCGAGCCCCACCCCGACCCCCGAACCGTCCATCAACCTCCAGCTCTTCGCCACCTCCATCTGGGACCAATCCCTCTACAAGGCCTGGGCGAGCATCATCCATGATCTGGTGCCGAACCTGTCCATCATCGAGACCCAGCTGGCCAGCCTGGGCGTGGCCATCGACGCCGACGAGATCCTGCTCTTTGAGCGGACCAGCTTTCTGGTCGTGTCGCGCTGGACCTCGCGCGAGGGCGAGCGCAACCCCTACGGCGACCGCTTCGAGCGCATGAGCAACATCCTCAAATCCTGGAAGCATACCTGTTCCAAGTATACCGGTACGCCGAGGAATGCGGAGCAGTTTAGCGATTTTGAGTACAAGATGGGCACCACCTTCAGCATGTTTGCTACAAAGTTCACGACGAATACGTACATCTTGGTTTGCATGCCACCCGGCGAGGCGAGGTTCAATAGTGCCAAGTTAAACGTGGCAGCGGCCAGGTCGTGGTTCAAATTCTTGGACGGGCCGGTGCCGGTGCAAAATCCTCATCAGCAGCAGCCGGCATATGCCGGGTACGGGGCGGAGGGTAATGGGGAGGCTTGAGAAGGCAGATTTAGTAATCATCAGGTAACACAGGGACGCGGCATACCACGGCGTTTTGGGCGTTTGATCATCGGGTCCTGGATATTCAAAGCAATGTCGCAAACTCGGGAACAAATGGATATCGAAGGGTTCACGATCCATCACCTCGTCAAATATCAGAGGCTTTTTCTTTCTCTCTGAGATGGGCTCGATAGCGATTATCAACTCTTGTTGAGATGTAGTAATCCTCCCGCTTCAGGTCTCCATGACAACAAGCCATAGGAAAAGCAACACACCGCCTTGTCTCATCAACCATCTCTAATTGTCTATTTCCACTTCACAACCGCAGTACCGCCCCTCTTGAATTCTGGCATCTCGCCCAAAACCAGCCCTTTATCCTCATGCTCCTTGTTTGGGAATGTGGTCGAGAGCACCCACGGCCTGGCACTGTTCGCAAGCGAAGCCGAGGCACGAGTGATGAAGTCGTAGACGTCCCCGACCGTCTGGGTCGTGTTAAACCTAGCGGGAAGGCGGGTTCCATCAGGGAGCTGGATGCGCAGCATGAGTGTGGGCTGCGACTCATCTGCACCCGTCGACGGAGTGGCAGATGTTGACGCAACGGTAGACGCAGCGGGGGCAGCAGTGGGAGTAACCGAGGGCGTCACCTCGCCGGGCACAGGGCTACCAAGGCGCCGACCTTGTCCACTGAAAGGGCGGTACACCTTGGGCAGAGGCCTGTACTTCTCGTCGTGCTGCTGCAGCTTGACATCGACGCGCTGATCTACCTGAACATTCATGAGATGGAGCGGGGCACGGCCTTGGCGAATCATCTGCAGGTCTTCCTGATTCCGAGGATCATCGTAGCGGTGCAGCGGGCCATCATCGACGCTGAAACCGTCGTGCCAGATGTGCAGGACGCGTTCCTGCACGGGCTCATTGCTACGCGTAGCAGTGGGGATGGGATTGCCGAGAGGATCGGGGATCTCGCGGCTCTCGACGCCATCGCCGCCTAGAACGTGACCGGTGCCACGGAAGAAACGGCCACGTGATGGTGCAGGTTCATCGCGGTGTTGACGCGCGTTGCTGTTCAGAGGGTGTTCAGAACGTCATAATACAAAGCCATACATGGGGTGGAGAGACTTACGTCCGAGCTTGGTTGACAATGTCATCAATGAGTCTCCGGGAATCCGAAGAGCGCTGAGCGGGATCCTGAACAGCAAGGCCGGACTTCTCGCCGCCGGCAAACAAGTCGCGGGGTCCGCGGCGCTCGTCCTCGTCCTCGTCATCTTCGTCGTCATCTGAGTGGTCATGGCTTGAGCCGCGAATGGAGCTAAGTGTCGCAAGGCCTGTCCGCTTCTGTGGCTTCTTCTTGGGCGCCGACGATGACGTGGCGTACTGAGGGGCGGGCCTGCCGTCGAGAGTACGAGGCCCAGTGTAGGCTGGGGCAGCCTCTGGCTGTGGAACGTTTTGGCCGCGGTCCTCCTCCATGTCGGCGAAGTAAGAGGTCACTGCGGTGTCGATGTTCCAGTTGCTGCTGGTGAGGTACTCTGTGGCCTGTGGAGATTGGGTCAGCGGGAGCCGTCAGATTGTGCAACAATGAAGGCCCAAGTGTTCAGGTACCTTCTGTGCAGAAGCACCTGTTAGCTCGCAGAAGTTGCTGATTAGAGTATCGTGGTCTGCCATTGCAAGGGAAGACTGAGGATCGACGAGCGATCCAAAAGGATGGGAAGGTCGAAACTGATGGTGACGGGTTGCAGACCTGTCGATGGTATTTTTTCGATGATGGTTTTTGAAGGACGTGATGTTTGGTCGACGGTTTTGTTTCTCAAGGTCGAGACCCTAGGTCTGATGGATTCAGAATCAGGCAGCTCTGAGCAACGAAAGCAAGCACCAGCCTGGCGCACGTTGACTGCCCCGCGTCAGCCCCGCGAACCATGGCAGACCTCTGATTACCTAATCGCCCCTCCCAGCCAAACGGCCCCACCAGCGAGCGCTGATCGTCGATGCAGCCAATCCAGCCCCTGTCTGGTGTGGGCGAGGTTGTGGGTCCAGAACCAGACGCCATTGGAACCTGCATCCAGGTCCCGTCTGTCCGTCAGCAGCTCCAACCCATCTCCCATTTTCAACATCGCTCCCTTGATATCGCTTGTCGTCGGCGCCCAATCTCCCTCTCGCCACCACCAACTACCGTCCAAAGAGCTTCCCTCGCCTCCAGAATCATGTCCTCCGAAGAGCCTCCAAACCCGATGACGGAGTCTGGGGTCACCATCCGTACTGACAGCGAGCAGTACTCGACAAGCCAAAACGACGGCCTGTCGGCCTCACCGTCCTCCTCGCCCGGCAGCAGCGGCGGCGCGGTGGTGTTGTACAAGCCTCCTACGATCTGGTCGATCATCCGCGGTGTCGCCATCAACCTGTTTTTGCCCTTCATCAACGGCATGATGCTGGGCTTTGGCGAGCTGTTTGCGCACGAGGCGGCGTTCAGGTTAGGCTGGAGCAACACTCGAGTGCGTCTTTCCCCTCCGCCTCCTTCTGGCATTCCAATGTCCATTTCTGTTGATATTTGGCTCATTTTACTGACCATCACCTACAGGTATTCCCCGAGTCGAGGCGGCGAACGGAGCCGGTTGCGCCTGGGATCGAAAAGCCGAGGCTGGACTCACTGGACGACTTGACGAGCTTGGAATGATTTGGACGAGACGCATGCTGGCATTGCGATGGAAACACCAAGAAATACAGAAGAAATTGGAGGTCGGATTCAAGGTGGCTATCTAGACTTGTTCCTTCATGAAGTACCCAAAATAATGCGTCTTGGGCGGGTGTGAGGGTGGCGGCGCAATAAAATATATTTGTGATTATTGCGGCTCTTTGCAATCGCCTCAAGCGTGTGATGATTCCGCTGTCCGGTGTGGGTACTTATAACAACGTGTGGTATGGCGGCTGTCCTTGATCCGCTTGTCTATTCCCGGCCTCTCTGGCCCGTTGTAGAAGAGTCAGTTTCAACCTGACTGAGCTTGCTGCCCCATCATCCGGCCCGGGCAGCACCCAGCAGAGCAGACCACTGGACGGACATGTGCCCCACTTTCCCCCGGCGCCGAGAAGCCGCAACATGCGGCCTCCGCAGCCACTGAGAGCCGGGAAGACCCGCTCAAAAGTTGAGTGCCAAGCCCCAGGTCCAAGCCGCAGCTAAACATCTCGAGTTTTTTCATCGTCATCCGGGATTTTTGGACGGACTCAAGACTCTGCAACCACACCGTATTCTCCCCAGAGTCGACAACCATGCTTCCAAGCAGAGGGCTCCTCCGGACAAGCCCAGTCCTGGGCGTTGCCAGGACAGTGAGTGTTTTAATTCTACCCCTGTCTGCTGTCTCAACCAATCGGTCGTCCTCGTCCTCCTAGACCTCACTTGCTGACCTCGCATCTAGACGCTACCCAGGACCTCGCCCAGGCCGTTTCCCAGACATTTCAGTACAGTTTTGCGGAATAGCCGAACGGCCCTCAGTGGCTCCCAGAATGCGAGGGGGATAGTCGCCCCATTGGCCGCAACAGTGGCATCCCAACGTCACTTTTCTCTTTGGCCATCGGGGAAGAAGTCTTCTTCAGAACCCGCTGCCCCTCCTGAGGCCGTCTCCGAGTCGGCCACCACCCCGAGTCCCATTCCCGAACCGACAACAGCCCAGGCGACGACTGCTCCAACCATTGAAACCTCGGCGGCAGCCTCGACTGCGCCAGTTGACCCAGCCGTCCTCCCAGACATTTCAGGAACCCCTCTTGGATTGTCCGGGAGTGACCTCCTTGATATCCCCGAGCAGATTGGATTCCTTAAGACATTGGGGCTGGACTTCGGCTGGGGCCCGACATCGCTGATGCAGACCCTGCTCGAGTCC
The DNA here is from genome assembly GCF_041956435.1 of Mycothermus thermophilus. NCBI lineage: Eukaryota > Fungi > Ascomycota > Sordariomycetes > Sordariales > Chaetomiaceae > Mycothermus > Mycothermus thermophilus. The sequence goes on along the minus strand of NW_027191431.1, from coordinate 1,686,943 downwards.
ATTTACGTTTACACTGGCCTCCCTTGGTGGGCTTCGATTGCTGCTGTCGCCGTCCTCGTCCGCCTTGTGCTTGCTAAGCCCGCTCTCGACGCCTCCGAGAACGCCTTGATTCTCAAGGAGCTGTTCAGGAACCCGAAGTACGCCGGTCTTCACCAGGAGATGAAGTACCAAATGATAGCTGGAAACCACCTTGCTGCCACCCAGACGAGAGCCAAGATCCAGATGATGCACAAGGAAGCGGGCTACTCCATGTTGAAGAACTTCGTTCCTTTTATCCAACTTCCCCTTGCGATCGGCATGTTCCGCCTCATCAAGGGCATGTCGGCCCTACCTGTCCCGTCGCTCGAGACTGGCGGCATTCTGTGGTTCACGGACCTCACCGTCCCTGACCCATTGTTCATCCTGCCCATCGCCTCTGCTCTCCTCATGGGCGCCGGAATGAGGGTTTGTCTCCTCTCCGAACTTGTTGTCCACACCTGCTGCTAACCATTGCCGCTTTTCACGCAGATAACCCTCCCCTACATGGCCCCTCAGCAGCAAAAGACGATGCGCGTCATGGCCCTCGTCGTCATGCCAGTTTCTGCCATCGCCACGTCTTTCCTCTCCTCCGGCATCACCTGGTACTTCCTCGTCTCGGCTGCCCTGCACACCATCCAGACTTGGCTGATGCACCAACCTTGGTTCCGCCGCATCGTTCGCCTGCCGCCGCTGCAGGCGCAAGCCCCTGCAGCGCCGGTTTCTGGTGGTGTTTGGCACGCACCCCGTGTAATCAATGCCAGCGCGCCCCGGGTTCACGTGTCCACGTCTGCCCACAGCCCGGCCCAGCCGGCGCACGAGAGTTTATTTGACAGCCTCAAAAAGAGCATTGCCGACACTAAGAAAGCCATGGATGAGCGCGCTGACCGTTTTGAGGCTGAGCGTGCGATCAAGACTGCGAAGGAGTATGAGGAGAAGCGCGCCCTCGAGGAGAAGGAGAGGCTGCTGGCACGGCTGGAGAGGAAGAAGGGCCGGTATTGAGCTTGCGCGAGGCTGTGATTGAGTCCGAATCGCCGGAAAACAGCCACAGCTTTTCGGACCCATTTCGGACCACTACGACATACGCATGTCTCAGTATGCAGCATGCACCTGGAGGGGCATATCGATAACTGCGGGTTAGTCCCATGCAGCTCTCTGAGCTCCCCGCATTGTCTACGGTTCCCAACATCGTGGATCCTGTTTTGCATGCATGCTGTCTTCTGCAAAGCGCGGATCATTCGGATGATGAGATGAGGTGGCTTCATTGTGTGAAATGGCCTCACACAACTGATTGGGAGATGAGTCTTGAAACTTCGATGTGGAGAGGGGAATCACCGAGCTCGCGAGCACGCAATCGCCGGTACTGAGTCTACTAATCCAAATGCAGCCGCCGTTCCCCGCCAAGACTCCTTTGTGTGATGGGGTTTGGGAGTTTGGGGATGGGGAAGCTGGGGACTTTGCCGTGGTGTTGGTGATGTCACAGCAAATGGGCATCCCGGATTGGGGAGAACAATACAGTCGGCGCCCCGCTCCGGACGTGGGGTCTCGCGCCCGGCCTCGTGGGATGCCGGAGGCATGTATGTGTTGTGCGACGTGTATATATATGAACCTTCGTCTTGTAGTTTGAGTGTAGTTTTCGGACATGATCTTTGTTTGATCAAGCCTCGTCGTCTCCGAGTACACCGAGTGTTGCATCAGCTCCCTGCTTGTTAGCCTCGAGTCTAGGAGTTCTGTTCCATAACGAAATCCACCTTCCCCTACCACTACAACCACAACCGCGACGACAATGACCGTCCACCAAGACAACCTTGTGGCCGCCTCGGAGCGCTACTCTGCCACCTTCAACAAGGGCCATCTTGCCCTCCCGCCGGCCAAGAAGTATCTGGTACTCACCTGCATGGACGCTCGTCTGGACCCTGCTGCGGCATTTGGCATTGAGCTGGGTGATGCCCACGTTATCCGCAATGTGAGTTTGTCCTGTATAAAATTCCTGATGTGAAGATCATGTGGCTGTGGATGAGGGGGGCCAGGTTTGGCCGATGTGGTGGAGGTTGAAGAGCCTCAGACGATATCTATATGGCGAAATCCTCTTCCCTACCGACACGCGGAGGATAGAAACCAAATTTAAATTTATTTCGCTTGGAATTTGGAAATGAAAAGGAAGCATTGGCTAACTCAAGCTCGAACCCAGGCCGGTGCCTCCGCCGTTGACGCCCTCCGCTCGATCATCATCAGCGAGCAGCTCCTCGGCACCACGGAGATCCTCCTGGTCAAGCACACCGGCTGCGGCATGTTGACCTTCACCAACGAGCAGGCGTACGAGATTGTTGGCAAGAACTTGGGGTGCGTATTAGCTCATCGTTTTGTTTTGGCCTGTACTTTTATTGCTTTCTTCCCTCCAAATTTAGTTGTTCCACTTTATGATGATGATACTAACAAGGCGTTGCAACGCAGTACCGAGGCGCTGGAGGAGCTCAAGGCCAAGAACCTGGACTTCCTCCCCTTCCCTCACCTCGAGGAGGCTGTGAAGAAGGATGTGGAGTTCCTCAAGGCGACGAAGTTGGTGCCGGATTCGGTGGAGATTAGTGGGTGGGTGTACGAGGTTGAGACAGGCAAGACGAGGCGCGTTGTGTAAACGTAGATAGCGTGGTGCTTGATGAGTCTTTGTGGTTCATGCTAGGGGCGGGCGGGCTGTTATTGGAGTTTTTGGTCCGAGTTGGTTGGTGTTAGCTCGTTTTGGATATTCTAATGAATTGCAACTTGTTCTCAAACTGTGTTCTCTCTACCGCGGACTTGACAAGCTGTGGGATTTGGAAATAGGGCGACCTGAACTTGCGTGGTAAGAGCATGCACTCCTCATGGCCCGAATATTGCGAGAGGATGATCCATCCGAATTACCTGGCTGCGCTACTCATGAGCGAGAAGGCCCCTACTTCGAGCGCTCATGCCAGAGCCGCCGAGGGCATGGAGGTGAATGTCTAACAAAGTCGACACTGGGACAGACCCCAAGTGGCATTAGCGGACACACGATCAAGTGTGGCTCGTGGAGAGTACGTACATTAGTCCTAACCTCCGACTACCTTTCACAACCATTTCCAATTCCACTACATGGTATGTCAAACGAAAGGGAGGTTTACAGGAACCAACATCCAATCCCTCACAGCGCTCAGTTCTCCTCCTCAGCTAACACCCCCTGCGGCAACCAACCCCCCGGAACCCAGTACACCTTCTGCTGAGCCTGATCCGCAGCCGAAGGACCATCAGACTTGCCTCCCTTATCTTCACTTCCTTTCACGGTCTCACCACCGTCATTACCTCCCTCTTGCTGCTTCAAATTTTTCTCATCCTTCTTCTCGCCCCCACTCTTTTCTCCCTCCTTGCCTCGCTCGACCTCCACCCGCTTCTGTGGCTCAGGAACACTCGTACCAGCACCAGCAGGAGGGTGAGTGGTACCAGCCTTCCTCCGAAAACGAATTACCAACGGACTCTCCCTCTCCACTCCCCTTGGGCCGGGCGGACTCGGCCTCCTCCCTGCTGGAGGAGGCGGAGGCGGAGGAGGATGCGGTGCTGGATGAACAAGCTTCCTTCGTCCTCTGTCCATCAGTGGTGCCAGGGGATCACCACCACCACAGCCGCCACCACCACCACCAACACTAGCTTGTCCAGCAGCAGTGTACCATCCCCATCCTGTCCAGCCCGGAGTGCCACCGCCGCCTCTACCCATCGGATCTCTACTTGTCATAAGGCGAGGTTTCTTCCTCGCCGGCTGGCCCGAGACTTCCGACGAGGCGGTTGACGTTACGGACCCCAGACCTGACGACGAAGAGGTGCTGCCCCCGAAAGGGGGCAACGGTCGTGATTGTGTCACAGCATCTAGTGGTGGTGGGCCTGGAGCTGTGGCGGATTTGTCGTTCCCTTCTTTCCCTCCACCACTTCCCACGTCGGATGGAGGAGGATCTCCCGCCGTGCTGGGGCAGACACTCGTCGCGGGAGTGATGTCGCCACTGTCACTACCCGTGTTGGAGGACGTTTCCAGCGTGCTTGCGGCGGTCGAAGAAGAGCAAGAGGATGCCCTCGGCCGTTGTGGTTGGATCGGTATCCCCATCGCCGCCATGCCCATCGGCATCTCCATGGGCATCGGCATCGCCATGGGCACGGGGACGGGCATAGCGAGCGGCACCGCTTGAGGGTGATGCGGGTGTGCTTGGAAGGTGTAGGTTGGCCAGATATACCGTCTCGGTGAGCGACGGTGCGAACCACTGCAACCCCCTCCCCCTTTGGTTCTGTGGCGAGTGGTTCTGAGCACCCTGGCTGAGGAAGACGATCTGCTTGCCGGGGTGACAGTGACGCTCGCGCTGCCGGTTGTGATGCTCTGCGCGTCGTCGATACTTCGAGGACTCCGCGGCGATCCACTGGTTGTTGAGCTTCCTTCTTCGGAGGTGCTATCACCGACCGAGGATTTCTTCTCGAACTTTAGGCTGTCGAAATCCCTCGTGGTATTATTGTCCTCCTCACGCGCCGGTTTTCTCGACAGCCAAGGCAGGCAGAACGGCCGTTCCGCCACCTTCACGACGACCAGGAGAAGCGCGCTAAACACGAGCCCGGTGGCACACACAAACATGTCCACCTTCAAATACACCGTGCTGCGCGCGTCAGGGCCGCGGTGGATGCCGACCGCAACGGGGATGATTGCCGTGGCCCACATGACGACGGCGATTTGGATGGCCATGCTGGCCCAGGCGTGAAGTTCATGACGGAACGACCTCGGCAGGATTTGCGCATGGACAAGGGCGATTTGGGGGTAGAGGCTTTCGCCCTTCAACGTGGCTAGGATGTGGAGTGGGATGTAGAAGAGGGAGAGCATTGACTGTCGATCGTTCGGCCGGTTGTTAAACGTCATCAGTGCCATACTGCTCGATGGGAAAGGGAAGACAAAACGAGAAAGATGACATACAGCAAACAAAACAAAACACTGCGCTACGCCATGGCCCCTTTTAACCAACTCTTCCTCGGGCCTCGCAAACGCTACTGCCGACAGAGCGAGGCCGATGATCGATGCCCCACAAACGGAGAGCAGAGCGCCCAGCATCAACTGTGGCAGCCAGTGCGTGATGTTCGGTCCGCGAGAGCTCTGGCTCTCGGTTTGGCTTGCCGAGAGGGACGGGGAAACGGAGGAGGCCATGCTGAATGGGCACCGGTCGGATTGGGTTCGCTAGCTAGCTGTGTACGACGACGACCACGCCCGAGAGAGTGGGGAGGAAAATTCTGCTAGGGAGCCCGTCCGACCAGACATCAAGTAATAAAACAGAGGAAAAGAGAAGGTGGGAGATGAAAAAGATGATGCGAAAACGAGAAGGACATCGGGGAGGCAGGTGTCGCAACATTGGGGAAGGGCTGCTATCGTTATGGCTTCATGGAGATGTGGTGGGAAAATAGGGGTTAGGCCAAAAAGAGAATGTTCCGCCACATCTTGTCACGGCGACATTCTTCAAAGGCAGACAGACCATGTCGAATACTTCAATTGGTTGTCACGGAGCCGAAGGGGAGGCTGGTCTCTAGGGAGTGGTGGGTAAGACATGAAAGCATTGGAATGAGTGTCAACAACAGCCACCAGGCGATATGAGGAACGAACGCATCGCTTGATTGTAACTATGTACCAAGGGAGAGGAAACCTTCTGAGCCGTCAAAATCATGGCAAAGTAGCCAGAAAAAATGTATGCGGGTAAAGGAGCGAACAGTTGGAAACGCAAGTCGCGAGAGCAAAACAACCAAGAGAGTGAAACACCAAAAGTCATCGTGCCGTCGTAAACCATCCTCGGCCAATGCAAAGCCGCGCCTAGTAATCTTCGCCAACTCGAGCGCTCTTGTCGCCAACCCAGCCCTCACGCTCAAAGTAGCGGAAAACAAGGTAGTAGTCATCAAACTCATGAATGATGCGGTCCATGCGGCGATAGCCCTTGACGTCGTCCATGCGCTTGTTGACGCCGCTCCCGTGAGCGGCAGGATGCACGCCCTGGGCATCGGTCTGCTTGTTCTTGGTCTCGAAGAAGGTGACGGTGAAACGGCCAGGCCTGAAGATGTTGACGACGTGTTCGATGATATCGGAAGTCTGACGTCCGTTCTGGCCGCTTGGGACGTTGGTCTCAAACGAGGCATAAGAGCAGATGGGCTCAGGAGTGACGTGAACGGTCCAGTAATGGGCTGGACGGTTGCCCTTGTCGTCAGCGGAAGCATTGGGCGCGGGGACGACGCCATTGGCGGAGTAGCCGCAAGGAGTGAAAAGGTAGGCGTCGATACGCGCATCGGGATAGTCCGATTTGGGATACACCTGGGCGAGGCCACAAGTCTCGGAAACGACGGTCCCGAGAGCATGGCCTTCAGTGGTCGCAGCCTCAGTGGCGGTGACCTGAGCGTCAGAACCGCCTGTGAGGTCCGATTCGCCGCAATTGGCAAACACGTCGACCGTTCCGTCAATGTCGCCCAGGCTGTCCTGGGCGGCGCGACGGGCTTCCTCGGCTTGAGCAGGCACCCGTTCACTGGCGACCGCACTCGCCCGTTCCAGGTAGAACTGCTTTGCAAGCTCGGGGTCAAGATCCATCATGAGGATCTCCAGGGTCTCGTCCGTGTCGCTATCTGCATGGACGCTCGAGGCCGTGACCATGCCAGTAGGGATTTTAGCACTACGGGCAGGGCTGCCGTTGTGGCTTGAGCGGGGTGTCAGAGGCGGCGTAAGTGCGGAGCCGGTCGGCGACGTCATGTACAAGTACCAGTGATCGGCGTTCATGCGGCCGACCAGGTAGGCGCTGCCGTTCTCAAAGGTGTCGTCGAGGAACTTCACTTCCTCCTTCCAGCTCGAGTGGGGGCCCTGTTGGCGGTGGGGGAACAGGAAGTTCTTGCGGCTATAGAAGACGCGATACGGGGTGGCGGCGACGTGAACGTCTTCGAGGGAAGCCGCGTTATGGAAGGGGAAGCCAGCGTCGACGGCTGCAATGCGGAGAAGGCGACGGAGGCCCAGCAGAAGGGTAGTAGTTCCGCACGTCTTGAGGATGATCTTGTGCGGGAAAACGAACATGCTGGACTCAGACAAGAGGTAGGCGTCGACGAAGTCCGACTTGACAATAGACAGGACCTTGCAGTTGACCAAGTCCAGCATGCCCTCCCAAGTGGAGGGGCTGACGGCCTTCAAGCCATTCTCACGGGCGGTGCTCGGCAGCGCATTGGGGCTCGGAGCGAACCAGACCTCAAGCAGCTTCTCGGGGCCCTCGAAAGCGTTGGTGGAGTCCAGGTCAGCAGCAACGTCATGGTTGATGGTGAGCTGGAGGCTCCCTGGAACGGGCGAGAAGGTGCAGTTGTCGGGAATCTCGCGGGAAAGCATCTTGGCGGGTGGCGAGACTAGTTCGGTGACGGCTGATGCTGTGAGGCGTCCGCGGGACACTAACTGCCGCTCAAACGAACTATGCGGGGTCCGTTTGAGAGAGTAGGCCCACAGGAAATGGTGTCCTGAGGGTTGATGGCGTCGCCACTAGCAGGTATCGGGTGGAAGAATCGAACGTCACCGAGGGGACGTTAGGGAGGTCGGCCGCGGACGGGAATGTGGTAGAACTTGAGGAGGGGAATGGTGGGCGACTGTTTAGAAAGACCCTCCGTCACAGATACACCGATGGATTTGTTGTTTGCGCCTCGACACAACCGGTGAGGCCACTTGTCGGGGGGAGTTGAATCGGATTGCGAATGCTATCGAGGCCTGAGCAAAGAAGTGGACAATGTTAGTGGGGCTCCTGAGGTGGGAGGTCGCCCGAGATGAAGACAAACTTTGGAGGCTGAGAAAGGAAGCGCAAGAGGTCAATTGTGGTCATTGACCAGAAATGCAGCGGAGTCGAGAGCCAGAACTGCCTGTCCACAAAAGACTGGGCCGGGCAGATCGAGCGATAGGGTTTAGAGTAAGGTGGTGCGCATGGCAGAGGAGGGAAAGGCGGAGGGATTTATTTATTATTTGGGACGGATAGGCGCAGGACGGAGAGGTGTGCGGGAAATAATATGACGAAGGACCGAGGTTGCAGCACAGATGGGCGGGAAGAGACAGAGACGAGTTGGGGTTCGATTGGTGAGCTGACTGTGTGTGTAAGTTTGAGACAAGCCGGGCAGAGGTCAAGTTTCGTGGGCGGTATACAGAGCGCGGTGAGCGGTTGTCCCAGGATTTTTATGTGCAAGAGAATGCGACGGGAAGTTATGGCGGGGCAAGAAATTTCCATGCCAAGCCCCGCTCGAGGGCAGGGCCGGTGCAGATCCCCACATCCTCAACGGGCAGGCAGATGATGGATGTCACTTAGTCACTTAGTAGTATTTCCACCTCATCATCACCATCAGTGCTCCAGTCATGATTTGCCTTTTATTTGACATCGGAGCCGCTCTTAAGAATGGACAGCAGAAATAGGTAAATTCTCAGAAAATGGGACAACCCCTATGTTTCACGAGATCTCGTCAGACTCTGTCGACAGCTTGGTGCTTTATGTGTGCGACTGTCGAAGCAAACCACGGGAAGAACAATTGGAGTTGCATCTCGGATTCTTTTGCTTCCATGGAGGTTCTAGGAACCCTAGGCCGCATGATGCATCTGCCAATGTCTGCAGTCTGCCCCACCAGCCCGAGCACCAGACATCAACTACCTGATGGAAGTTCAGGCTCACTTACACCTGACCTCACTGCGCCCCTTTGGCCAGCGTCAAGTCAGCCTGCACTTGAACCCGGGAACCGTTTCCAGCCAAGACGAAGTCAGTGACTTCTTGCGGGTGAGGGTGGCATCCAATTCGCGTCGAGGCCCGGTGGCGCGCATTGGGCACCCATCACATCCCGGATCCCGTTTCCAGCCTCCATGATAACTACACGCGAAATGCCGAAAAATCGCTCAGCATCTGTGAAGTTCAGAAAGGCCGCCAAACGCTGGCTCAAAGGTGGCGGTGAGCGGCTGGGAAGTGAGGCGCAGGTTCCTTGTCGGTATACCCGGCCCGCGCGCCGCGAGCCGCAAGCCGCAAGCCGCAAGCCTCGCACCATCATGACGCACTCGCTGCGTTTTTATGTTAAATGATAAGGGTCGCTGCCTTTTAGATACGGTCTGAGCGTATTGGGTCCGCCCCTTGTTGAACGTCCTGATTCTATTCCGTGATGCTGGCCACGACGTCGGTTGTGATGCGGGCGAATATGGGCGCGAGAGAACAAGATCTGTACTTGTGGACCAGCAGTGCAGAATCTCGTGACCCCCCGCCCTCTGTAGCTGCGGCATCGGCTGATGAGAGATCCTGCCCATCGACTACAGTGCCTTGCGGATACCTCGGCGTCTTGCCCGTCTCGATGAGCACCAGAAACTGAGGATCAATAGGCACCTTCCCAAGGAACCGGACGTTAAAATCCTTGGCCATGACCTCACCACCGCCACTCATAAAGATATTTGTGCATTCACTACAGTTCGGGCAGACGAAACCGCTCATGTTCTCGACGACGCCCAGAACCCGAATGCTCGTCTTTGCACAAAAGTTGAGTTCCTTGCGCACATCCGCCGTGGCCACGGCTTGGGGAGTTGTAACGACCACTGCGCCGGCAAGTTGGCCGGGACGCGCCTTTTGAAGCAGCGTCTCGGCCAGTGAGATATGCTCGTCGCTTGTACCCGGCGGGGTGTCGATCAACAAGTAGTCGAGCTCGTCCCAGAAAACGTCGGTCAGGAACTGGCGCACCATGGCTGTCTTCTTGGGACCACGCCATACCACGGCGTCGCCGCGACGGGGTAAGAGGAAACCTAGGCTCATGACGCGAAGGGGCCCAAGGTTGGTGGAGGGATCGCCTTCATGGACGGTAACAGGTAGCCATCCGCCAGGAGCCTGAGTGACTTTGGCATCTTCAATGCCAAACATGCGTGGGATGGAGGGACCGGTGAGGTCAACATCGAGGACACCGACAGAGTGTCCTTGGAGGGTCAGGGACAGGGCGAGTTGAGTTGTAACTGAGGACTTGCCAACGCCTCCTTTCCCGGAAAGTACCTGAAAGTTGTTAGTGAGGCGAGGACGATGAACCACGAAGTGAGAATCCATACTCACCAGGACAATATGTTTGATCTTGGAGAGCGACATGTCAATCTGGGTTGAGGTGCCGAAAACACTGAGTGGAATCCGTCGAATAAACAGTCGCTCCAAGAGGGTCCTGGAAAATTCAAGCCTTTCTTCCCTTGATATCCTGTGGTATAGAGGTTCAAGGCATGATGAGCCCATGCGATGTCGGGGGCTTGAGCAGCTCGAGGGCAAAGTTGATGATCAATCAAGACAGCCGCATGGGACCCCTCCCCCACCATTCATCGACTCCGAATCGGTGGTTTGCTTTCTCAGCGGTGGACCCGTTGATGCCAAGACATACCACGGAGGACAAGGATGTGGCGATAAGGCTGGCAGCCTTATCCAACGCCGCGTCTGGATTGGTTGAGCCATCACAGCATTCCCCCATGTCCGGCATTCCCCTGGCTGGTGCCGCTGCAACCCGCCAACGCCACGCATCTCAGGGCCTCAGGACCTCCTAGCTCGACCTTTGGCAGCCAACCCCCTTATCCGCTGGCTCCGAAGCCAGATGCCAACTTCACTTGACTTCCGAAGGGTTTGTCTCCAATTCCCCGACTGAACATGCCCTCGACATCGCCCGAGTAGTTCCCATCGCTTGCGTCCTGCCGGCTCTTCGTACGTGTGGTCAATCCTCCTTGCCCGCTCGGCAGACCGCCCCAAGGGAACTCCCTCGCACCATGATCATCGTCGTCACACATGATGGACGATCCCTGGGGCTCACCTTGGGCCGCGCCAGACCCAGACAAGGACATAAAGCCCGAGTCTCCTCTTCCGAAATCCGATCTTGCTCCTCCTCCACGAGCCTTTCTCTCCCCATCGAGCTCCCCTCGGATCCCATCCGTTCTCGAGCACTCTCCATGGGGAGGTGACGATGGTACCAGCGAGGTGGGATGGGGCGCCCCTGAGCCACCTGCGCACTCCATATGGGCTGGTGGATGGGGCTCCGGTTCGTCGACCCCCCATCGCGTTCCTTCTCCGAGGGATGACGCCATGGGAAAGGAAACAAAGGTTACATGGCCCTCGAGTCTGGCGACGCCAAAAGAGTCTACCGACTTTGCCCTCCGACAACCATCACCCGATCCTTGGGGCGGCTCGTTTTCTTCGGGCCCACCATCAGAGCACGGCATCGATACACCGCGATTGGTTGTCCATGATACGTCCAGCGTGGACGTCGCGCCCACGACACTGCAACACACTGGACTCGCGATTGTAGAGGAGGAGCCTGTTTGGGATACACCAGAGGACAAGATTCAGGAAGAGCCAGCAAACCAAGCTCCTGTAACACCGGTGGAGCCGACTCCAGCTGATGCCTCCAACGACGGGGTGCCATCCACCTCTAAAGATGAAGACTCACCCCTGACTACCGATTCGGACGGCCAGGTGCACGAAGATCAACCATCCACACCATCCAACGAGACTACCGATCCCGAAGAAAACCACGAAGACTCACTTCACACGTCCATCGACGAAGAGCCCAAACTCCGCCCTCCGTCGGCCAAGCAGACTTCAGGGAAGGTCCAAGAGCTCGTTGAGAAATTCGACGGGTTGGCGAGGGCAGCTAGTGAGGAACCTGAGATCGCTCGACCCAGGAGCAAAAGCCCGTTGAGCATAGGGAGGAGGGACGGTACTGATGATGCCGACGATGCTGACGATGGTGCCGACTTCGGGGAATTCGAGGATGCGGAAGAAGTTGATGAGCCGGTGGCTACGAGCCCTCCAATCACAGGGCCTACAAGTCCGGTTGTTTCTAGCAAAAATGTCGAAGCCTCCATGGTTGCCTCTTCGCCTGTTGCGGAGAGGCCATCCTCTCAAGCAGGGCCTACATCAAAGTTCAGTTCATTGAACTTTACTGTGGACCTTGGCTTGATCAGCAAACTTTTCAAGGACGCAAAGCAGCTTCCTCGGAACCCTAAGGTAGAGGACGATGTGCCGGACTATGTCCTGAAGGACAGTTTCACCGAGATTTCACATCGCAAAACCTGGTATCGCATCTCCAGGCTGGGCTCATCCCGCCGACACGACGCCGCAGATGACGAGGCATACCGGCGCGTGACATGGGCGACATCTACCGTCCATGACGAAACCATCAAGATTGTACGCCGCTGGATGGAAGAAGACTCCATCGCGGGACGTGTCCAACTTGGCGGACTTGCCGCTAAAACACAGAAAAACATGTTTGGGTGGGATTCAACCGCTGAGCCTGTTGCGCTAGAGGCTGTCTTTGGGAAGAGGAGGGCGCACTCAAGGAATGCCTCGCTCCAGCCTCCTCCCAAGTCGACAAGCTTGAGCGGGGTGGTTGGGTCTGACTTGACTGGAAGCCACCGGCCATCAGGCAGTTTGGGGTCTGCTGTAGCTTCGTTTAGCTGGAGCAGTTCCCCCCTTGCTCCGCAGCCATCACCAGAAAAGATGCCAGCGAAAGAGGGCTCGATTGCAGCACAGGCGCCACGGAAGAGTCAAGATGCTTCGACAGCTCTGCCTCCACCTGCTCCTGCTCCTCCTCCTGCCTCAGTAACGCTTCAGCCAGCACCAAGCGCACCAAGTGCATTAAGCATCTCAAAACCCCAGCCAGTCCAACCACAACCCTTTATTCAGGACGAAGATGACGATGATGAATGGGGCGAGATGGTTTCGTCCCCTGTCACCTCACACCCCACCGTTGCTGTCACTGCTCCAACGATAACAGCAGTCATCTCTTCCACAACCAAGAACGAACCATCGTCTCCTGCATTGCCAGTTACAAACACACTACCATCAGCGATTTCTTCCACGAACCCTGAAACAACAACCAGCACCGCATCCTTTGTTGGCCCCGCTCCAACAGCCTCTAACACCAACCCCGACCCTTGGGCATCTGTCGACTTCTCGGTGTTTGAAACACCATCCGTCAAGCAGGCATCACCTGCTTCACAAAAGCCCCCGGAATCTCCTCAAAAACAGTCTAGTTCTGCATTACTCACAGAAATTCCTGCTGCGCTACCGGTGAGGCCGGCTATAGCAGAGCCAAGGCATGTTTCTTCGAGACCTAGGGGAGCAAACACCAACGCTCCTGGGATTGGGCCTCTTGAGGAGGATGACGAAGCCGCTGCTCAAAAGATTCTTGCTGGATTACCAGACTTGTCGTACATGCTCCGGTGAACTGCACTTGTTCCAGCGCAATGATCACGGGATTGTCATGAGGGTATTGGCGTAAATATTGAGTGTTTGGGAACCTTGGCATAGGATGGGAATGGTATTGGCAACTTGGCTCTCTTGGACTTTGGATTTGCTTATGTTTGTACTTTGTCTAGACAAACAGGTCGAAGATCCCACCGTGGCATTCACGGTATAATGAAAACACGCTTGCTTCAACAATCCTGTTTGCCTACCGCCGGTTCTTGGTGTTTGTTTACATTGCCCCTGAATGCCAAGCAAACAACACAAGCGCCCGACAAGACAGTTTGTTTCAACTCCAGTGATACGATGTGTTAAATTCAAGGTTCCCCATCACCATGAACACCTCCGGATTGTTTTCCACACTGATGTTCATCTCAAAACCCCGGGTCTTGTTGCTCCTTCCCTAAGACGCCTCGGGCGGCAAAACATCGGCTCAAAGCCGGCCTGGAGGCAGCAAGCAGGGTCAACGCCCCAAACGCCCAGCCCATGACCGCAGGTACCAGACACCATAACTCCGTGGTTTCTCTATGAAGTGAATATGGGACAGGAAAGGGACGAATGGCATCTGAGGCAGATGGTCCCAAAGAAGCTGAATTCTCATCTCGGAGTTGCTGAACGCCTTGCTGTGTGCTCTTGACCACTTGGAAACACCGTGATTCAAACTTCTCAGGGCAAGAATGGTCACAGCTCCTCTGCCTTTGAGAACTGGCTCTCCCCGACGAACCCAAGCGTGAGTTCCTACCACAGACTCGCCGGCCTCATAACCCTACCCTGCTGGCAACCATCTGGCAAGAGGGAGAGGGATATCCGGGTCCCAAGATCGGAATCGGAACCCAGGAAGTTAATCCGGCCTGGCAGCAAGGCAAGACGACTTCCTTCTTGAGAAGACAGAGCCGGAAAAACGTGAGTTGAGGCAGGAAAATCAGGAAGGAGGTGGTCTCGGATCGGAGCCGGAAAGCAAAAGAAAGAAGATATTCCGAGGCTCCGAGCCTCCGAGTTTCCGAGGCCACAGATTTCGACTATATATTCGCTGGTTCTCACTCGAATTTCTCTCCCACTTCTTCTCTTCTTCCACATCCTCACTTCGTTCTCAATCCTCGAACAAGTTCTTCCATCTCGACCACAATCAAGTCATCCACCAACCTCAACCATCAACCACTTCAAACAATCTTCCTCACTCAACCATACCAAACCTTCACACCACAATCAGTCAAAATGCAGTTCACCAAGGTCATCCTCGCTGCTCTGGCCACTGTCGCCTCGGCCAATGTCATCAACGCCCGCCAGGGTGGTTGTGGAATTGGTACCCTTCCTCAGTGCGCTGTAAGTTCATCTTCCATTCTTTCCCTCTTCAATCTTCTTCCATCTTTCCTTTCAATTTCTTTCATCACCATTACCATCACCTTCACTCATCGCTTCCTAAGTCGCGGATTGTGAGCAGACAAACTAACTCATCCTTCTCACTCACAGCGCACCTGCATGAACGAGGTCGCCCCTCAGATGGGCTGCGGCAACAACGACCCCAAGTGCCTTTGCAAGGACCTCAACAAGCTCAAGGTCGTGGGCCGTGACTGTGCCATCCGCGAGTGTGGCGGCTCCGCGCCGGCTCTCGACATGTTCGAGAAGGTCAAGGGCGTCTGTGCCCGCTGCGGCTAAGCAAGGGCGGGCTTGACGGCTGCCCACGACCGACCGCCGACCGATTTCTTGATCGACTGACCAAGGGCACGGGACATGGATGGAACGGGCGTGGAAATGGGCCATCTGCGTGACGGTTCTCATCATGGTTTTCTCTTTCTCATTCGGGACATGGATTTCATGGAGGGATAAACGCGGAGAACAATAGACGGAGGATAATAGACCATCATGGGGCAATAAAACAAAATTTCCACATCATCTTGTTTGACCTCAGTCTTCAATTTCTTTGTCGTGTGACTTGTGATTTTGACGTTGTGCGTGACCGCCATGCCCTAATAACATCCTGTGGCCAGAACTTAGGGCATTATGGTCAAAGGCAGGAGTGAAAAAGAAAGTAAGTGTTCAATGTCCAAACACTATCACCAACCACCATTGACGCCTTGCTGAAAAGCCACGAAGCCACCCAGTGACTGAGAGGTCCAGTATTTTCACCATCTCCATGCAGCACCCAAGATCCACCGTCACTCCCACTATTCCTTCGCGATCCGAAACTGAACCCTCCTGCAACCCTCCCACGGCATCCAACTCTCTCTGGCAAAGTATACATATGCCCCGCAGTTCCACACGATGCAGGACAACATGCCAAAAAGCACGGCATTTGCATCTATATCGGAGTATCATATTTGGTTCCGCATGTGCTATATGGGTGTCTGTAATGGATCCTCCCTGTTGTTGGGGGAACCGCGAGTCAAACCGTGATCGATAGTCCCATTCCCAACTCCGCATTGCTTCTAGGTAGTTTTATGATTGGTGATAGACTGAGAATAACAAGCCCTATCCATGGTCTTGTTGACATTGCCTCGTTTGCATTGACAATAATCCACTTGCAGGACTAAATGTAGGTTGTTGAATCCACAAGACAATACAGATAATAACTACCCCTTTTCCTACTAACCCACTATTCCTTAGGAAAGATCCATTACCCATCAGATTTCGGTCTGGATCCTGTCATAACGACGTCTATGTATTATGGGGTGCTGGAGGATTTTGTAGGGATCATAACTCAAGACTCCATCCAAGCCGAGGTCTGAGTTTTCGGTCTCATCAGCCACCTGTCCCGACTCTCGACATCCCTCGGGATGCCTGGGACCTGGAAATTCATCATGAAGTCTAGTACAGCATAAGAAAGTGAGCATGTCCGTGTTACTAAACTCCGCCCAGCCGTAGGGGCAGGAGGACACCGTCTTATTGAGGGACTGACCTGTTCCTCGTAGTTCATGTATCCAGAATTGAGCTTTCTACCCAATATCTAACGCTTGTAAATGCCCTTTCGACATTGGAAGACAGAGCGGTCCTAATAATGGCCGCAAAAATGGATTGGATGAATCAACACAGCGTGGCTATGAAGTCAGAAGTGCTTTGCATGTCTCAGTTGACGTCAACCATGCCCTTCCTGGCGCCCAGAAATGGTGAACTCAGCTAGTAGAGGGCGGCAATGAAGTGAAATCATGTGGAGATACTGAGTACTCGGTTATGAACTAGTTTCACCAAGTGCATGTCTCAGTTAATGTCGACGTCCTCACCCTGCCCTGGTTGGTCCATCAGCCGCCAGAGCCGTGATAGTGCAATCCCGCTGACGCTGGGGGCGTCAGCATGGCGGGCAGGGCACTCCGTACCTCAAAGCTCTGACACCAGCGGCAGCAGCCATTCCTGCCAGGGGTTATTGGGCTCAGACAATTTCATCGGTTTGACCGACTGCCGAGTGGTTGGCAGTGCAGGAGGTTCCATTGATTCGCCAATCTGCATGTCAGACTGGTGAGACGATTTTGGATGAGCCGGGAGGCCAATCAATCCGAGTGCCGGCTAGCAAAGTACCTAGAGTGAGAAACCCGTCAACACAAAAACATCAGGCATTGAACCCGATTCTTTGGACCACCTGGGCGGCAGTGGCCTGCGCCTCCAAAGACCAGGGCAAACGGTTGCAGGTCAGCGGCCAACCTGTCAAAGAACAATTCTTTTTCGCGTTCTTGGGCCTCGTGAAGCGGCCGGCAACATCGCCCCCAACCGTGTAGTTTCCCATGTCTTTCCAACTGAATCTGCCAGCTCAAAACCCAAAGTTTCGGGTTGGGGAGGCGCAGGGATCGGAAGCCTGGGTTGGGGTCGGAGATTGGTGGCTGCATTTTTGACGGCGGTCCAGGCGACGAAGGACCAGACTAAGGAAGTTACTGTGTAGTTAGAGAGCGCTATGTATGCATCTGCGCTGTAGCAAACCGTCGGTGTGAACGCTTGAGGATCGCCTTACCTGGACGTGATGGAAGATCATTGTCATCTTGGAAACAAATGATGTTCCATGTTGATGTGATCGGTGCGATCTTATTAGGTTGGTGACAGGAGGGCGGAAAGATTGAGGGTGTCTGTCCTGATGCACAGAGGTAGGTAGATGTTTGGGTAGGATTCAAGCCCTGGCATCGTGCACCATGGAGCGAGTCCCGGCATCACCAAAGAAATCGTCAAACTGATCACCGCCAATCTCATGAGGCTGGACGAGATCATACCTGTTGAGAGCATGTTAATGCCCTTCAAAGAACTCCCAAAATGAATGATGTTAGATCTAGATTGGAACTTGGTCAAATCTCAGAACTCCCGCTTTCCTAACCACCAAGAAACCCAATCGCCCTCGCCTAGCCACAGGTATCTGAAAGTCATAAAACAACAAGAAGACAAAGACTGAAGGAATACTTGTACACAAAAATTATATGCCCAAACCACCTCTTCCTTACCCAACCAACGCCCGCCATGCCTCCCAGCTTTCATCAACCGCTCATCCTCCCTCCCACTCCACCAACCTATCATTGCTGTCCCTGCTGCTGCACCCCAGGCTGCCAACCAGGCAACTCCGCAGGCCTCCCATCAGGACCCGTCACTGTCGTAGCGGCCACTTGGTACGGATACCCTCCCGTGCCATACCCAACTCCATTCCCCTGCCCCGCATTCGCCAGTCCTCCCCTGTTCACTCCATCGTCCAGCTGATGATAATCCGACAACGCCGTGGCCGGGCTCGCCGGCGCCTCCACTACCGGCGGCTTTTGCTCCGTTCCTGAGGCCCAGTATCCTGCCGGAGGCGCCACCGGTGCTGCTGCCGTCGTCCACGGCGACGGGGCAGGTGGTGCCCACTGGGAAACGGGTGCGTAGCCCTCGCTGTGGGGATAGGTGCTGCTTCCTGGTCCTCCGCTGCTGCCGGCAGCCGCGGCGGCGGTGGTGGTGGCGAGAGCCTCGCGGTCGCGTTTTCGCTGGTGGTTGAGCCAGAGGTACATGGCGACGGCGCCGAGGAGGACGGCGCACGGGACTGAGACGCCGATGGCGACTTTGGCGGTGGTGGTGAGGCCGTCGGAGGTGGTGGTTGTGGCGGCTTCGGAGGAAGCGTCGTCCGAGGCGTCGTCCGAGGCGTCGGTAGGGTTGGAAGGCGCGTTGCCGGTCCCGGTGGCATTGTCTTTGCTCGGGGATGAGGTAGGTTCCGTGGCGGAAGTGGTGGAAGCGAGGGTGGAGGTGGAGAGGGTAACGCTGGTGGATGTGGCCTGGGTTTCGTTTGCTCCGGTCTGGCCCGGTTTGACAATGTAGAAGTAGTGGCTGTTGGAGTCGCCGGTGGTTTTTCCGTCTTCGAAGATGCTCATGAAGAAGAGGTTGGAGTCCGACAGGTTTTTCCTGGTGCCCACCACCCAGGAATAGCTCTGGATATCTACCGTCTTTTCTGTGCGGTTGTGAGGATAAGATCTTCAAAGCTAGTACACAAGAGAGTTCAACATACGGATGACATATTCCAGACTCCCAAACCACTCAGCTGTAACAGGGTCCAGCTGCCAAAGAGTGATTGAGATAACTTGTCCCGGGGTATTCCCCGTCCAGATAACGTCGAGAACAGTGCCGACTTCGTATGTCGGGCTGCCACGCAAATCGCCAACCGGCCCTGCCTTGGGAGGATTGACGAATTCCAGAAGAGCGAAGGCCGGCGCTGGCAGCGCGGCGAGAAACGGAAGGAGACGCATGGCCGGCGAGGGTACTAGATGCTTCCCCTTCTGCCGCCTTGAGCTTGAGAGGAGGTTGTTTGGTGTTGAAGGACGACAAAACAGCACACGCACACACACACACACAACACGGACAACCGTGAAGAGGGCGGGAACCGAATAACACAAGAGCCCCAAGGGGGGCCCATCATCCTTCACTACCTTAAAGACTGCGCGTTAATGCTCATCTTTTGGTTGCTACGCTGATCGCATTAGCCGCAGAGCTACCGCGCTCCCTTGGTAGAATCCTTCGTGCCGGGGGCGCGGTTCACGGGCCGGGGGTCGGAAGGCTGGGTTGGTGGTGGCGGATGTGGGCCACCGTCAGCAACGTTATGGAGATCTCCATGGCTGCGCAGTTAGCGGTGGAGCAGTGGAGGAAAAGTAAGACGCTATTTTTAAGCGTATCACGTACGTTCTCGTAAGGCTGGGAAGCTTGAGACGGAAAAAGTGTTTAATCCGAGCAACGGCTGTGCCAAGCCCACCTGCAAACCTGCTGGTCTCTCGATTTCAGACTCCAGACGAACGACTGTGTTTCCTCAGCGCGCCAATTGTACTGATCCACAAACTATCCACAACTTTGGGACCACTTGGCCAGAAAAAGGGGCCGGTGATGACCTGACAAACTCGACCCGCATCGAACTGTGTTACACCAGAGTGCTGATATGAGATCCAAACTCACCCGTCTACACCGAGCAGCCGGGCCTGAGCAAACCAGACGGAAGTGTTGGTTGCCTTTCACGCCAGCCCTGCGTTGCCAAGGAGGAATCGCATGGGCTGCTGCTTTAGCCCCCTGTTTCGAGTCAGGCTCGTGGGCTGCTGGCAGCCAATCCAACGTCAACATTCCGAACCGAAATCACCATGGCCCCGCTGCCCGCCCTCCGAAAGGCGATCCCTTCTTTGGAAGCTAGCCGGCCGCTATTGGCGTGAGGTGGGATGTGGGAGAGCGGGCGCGCTTCAGCTGGCTGACGGCGCATGCACCTGACCCAAACCTGTTCTGCTGCGTCTGTACCCGGGCCTGAGGTCTCCTGTTCCAGATCGGAATTATCACAATGGCTGAGGCGCAGCTTTCCCGTCGGGGCCTGAACACGACTTGCAGATTTCGTGTTTCTATCCGCACCCAAGCGCTGGTTCCTTTGAGGCCCGACTCCTACCGGCACCGACGGGGGTTAACCTTGGATATCCTCCAGGAACCGTGTTGACAAGGCGCTTTGTGGAAAACCGCCGCTCTTTTTTTGTTTTTTTGTTTTTTTATTCTTTTCCTCGTCTTCCCTCGGCCATGAGGTAAATCCCTCCTTGCAACGAATACCACATCATCCACCATGTTGGCGAAGGTCCAAGCCGCCGTGCCCTTCGCTCTTCGGCAACGGGTCCCATCACGACTCGTCCCCCTCATTGCAATCAGCACCCTCCTTGCATTATGTTTCCTATTCTTTGGCAGCCCGGATTCCCTTTCCTGGGGACCGGAGCCGTCGCAACAACACCACCAGCAACTCGTCCCGACACGGCCATCAGTACCGCCAGTTGTCCAGCAGCCTGAACAACCGCAGCCGACCGACGGCAACCACTTCAGCCACCAGGCGCCCGTAGACGACATCCCCAAGCAGATCTGGTACAAGCTCGGCCCCGCCGGCCTAACTGACAAGACGCGCAAATGGACCGACGGCTGCGTGCGCGCCAACCCGGACCATGTCGTGCACTTCATGTCCGACCCTAACGCCGACGACTACGTGAAGTCGCGGTTCCGCGCGACGCACCCGGAACTGGTAGATATGTTTCTCAAGCTCAAAGGTTGGTCCTAGCCCCTCCCCCGCCCCCGCGCCTCAAAACCTAGGCCATGCGCCCGCTGACTGAACCCGTCCGTCCGCAGTTCCCATCTGGAAAGCCGACATCCTCCGCTACCTCCTCCTCCTCGCCGAGGGCGGCGTCTACCTCGACCTGGACGTCTCGTGCGAGCAACCCATCTCGAAATGGATCCCCGAAGAATACCAGGGTCGCGCGAAGCTCGTCGTGGGGTGGGAGTTCGACATTGGCTGGGGCGACAACATCATCCGTCAGTTCGCAACCTGGACCATCGTCGCAGCGCCGGGCCTGCCGCACGTTGAGGCCGCCATCGACCACATCATGGGCAACTTCCGCGAGGCCATGAAGAAGCACAACATCACGGACCCGGCCAAGCTGGAGAAGGACATGCTCGGCGACGTCGTCGACGCCACCGGCCCCCGCGCGTTCACCAGGGGTGTGATGAAGCATATGCAGGAGACGTACAACACGACGTATGACGAGATCAAGAAGATCAAGGAGCCCAAGCTCACCGGAGATATGTTGGTCATGCCTGGGTGGGCGTTCGCGTTGAGCGTGAACACAAAGTACAAGGAGGTGTTTGGGGAAGATTTTAAGATTCCGCCGCCCCTGGTGAAGCACCATTATGCAGGGACATGGAAGAATGATAAGGGCGGAGAAGATGTGAAGTCATCATGAGGATTTGGATGATAATCTGATGCTTTTTTCCTGGGGTGGCTATTTTTGTTACGTCTTGGGATATACATGGGACAAACGGGTTGGCTTGAGTCAGCATGTTTTTTTTCCTGATTATGTTCTGTGGTACCTACTTAATGGCTATCGATTTTGAGGCGATCATGGCATTTGGCAAGCGAGTCTGTGCAATTGCAGGATTGGGCGTTGACAAAAGGTTCATTATCAGCTTCGGATTAGACGACAAACGTCCTGGATGATGGAGCCAAAAAAAAAGATGGTTGGGCAAAAGATATGTCCCCTCGACCGGAATCGAGCCGGTGACCTTTCGGTTCAATAATTCCCATTACAGCCGAACGTGATAGCCAACTACACCACAAGGGGCTTATTTGGTGATGTCGAAGTGGGCCGGATTGCCGTCTCATGGAGTACGTGTGGAGTTGCGACTGGGAAGTCCGGACCAACTCAAGTAGAAAGACACTTTTGTCACAATAGGTGGTTGTTGCAACTGCAATCATTGTTGTGTTCTTAATATAGCCGACGTAACAAAGGGACCTGACGGCATCCTCCATGTGTGCAATCGCATGTACTGTATGTACAATGAACGAGATGCCGTCGTCGCCAAGGCCCATCTGCCGATGATACATCTTGAGATCTACCCGCTTTACTCCGCCGGCGTAATATGGCCATGTCAGGGGGCCAGTCAGGCACTTTGTACATACATACCTGAGATGTTGGACGACGTTACAGAAATTACTCTATGTTCCGATGGACTGGACCCCGAGAAGTTCAGGGAGCTTATAATATCCTCTGAAATGACTCGACGCCGATGGACAGCAACGCGGTGATCATGTCAAAGAGGTACGCATTTCTCAACCAGACCAAGCGCGAGCTTGTGGCCCCCAAAACTCAGAGTGAGTGAAACCCCGAATTGAAACTGCCGCTCACCACAAGTAAGTTGGTTCTTACTTCCATGGGTGTCGACGCGCCCGCACTCCTGTGGCGTTCTGATCCAGGCCTCCCGGGGACGTCATCTGCCGCAAGGGCATCATCAGCCTAGCGACAGCAGCGTTTGGGCGACATGAACGCATGAGGCTTGGCCAGTGCACAAGTACCACGCAGTCGCCAGACAGGTCTTCTCCTGAACTGAATCTCTGACAAACTTCGGTGCCTCCGTTCTGGCCACGAGCCAACGTGATGGTTTTCTGCTTTGGAGGATTGATCGAAGGTAGGATTTGAGAGTCACAGTTACGGTCCCGAAGTGATGAAAGTGATGCCGTTTTTGTGTCCAATACCGTCCATACTCCATCTTTGAAGTCAAGTACCTACCTGAGATAAAATACCGGATTAGGAAGGTCTTTCAGTGAACTGCAGTCGAGCGGCGTAGCTCAGAACGCAACTCCCGAAGGTTTCATCTCATTTTACTTTCCTTGGCTTGACTCCTCAGACGGGCAGGGCCGTTTCGGCGAGATCCTCTGAACCTATGACCCGGACGGTCCGCGATCCCGTCCCTCACACCATGCTGTGCCGCCGGCACCTACTAAAACCGAGGCACTCGACTGATGGACATTCGCAGTACGGTCTCGCCGGGCTCATAGCGGCAAGAGGTACGCGTAATACTACTGACCTCTTAGTTTAGTCTTACTCCGTATGTATGGACGCCTCAAGGCTTCGATTGCTTCGTCCATTGTAAGATGGGAGTTAAACATGTCGACATTGCAGCTCCGGATACCGTCGTGCCCCTCGCTCAATGGCCTAAGGTGACGCCCCCATGGATTGCGGTACTCACTCGTGGTCTTGATGTCGTCCTTCGGATTGACGCGCTCTTTGTATTCTCTGGTTAGAAGGACGGGGAATGAAGACGGAGATTTGCCTGTGCAGAAGCCAGCAGGCTATCTGTCACGTCTCCAGGATTTGAGTGCTTTTATATTGCTTCGGGCTGGGCCAAGCTAGTTGATGGGATTGAGTGTTGGAACTGGTTCGCCCTTTCTAGGGTTTATTATTATATACCTGCATGACACAAACAACTCCCGATAAAGAAGACATGGCGACCATTGCCAAATGAATGAAGTACACAATTGATTAACTTTAAACTCACAGAAAGGCTCTGAGAATTCCTTCATGAATTACCAGTCGAGCGTGGAGTGTAATACTGTATCTCCTTGTCAGGCTGTGGCGCCTCTATCCATTAAATACTCCGTCTGTAATAATATCCATCCTCGTACCGCCGACGTTCCTTGCGTCGATGGAGACACACACGTACTGCAATGCCAATTATGGTTGAAACAACCGTGAGAGCAGCACTAACAGCAATACCGATAATGGCTTGGTGACTGAGCCCTCCGCCTCCACCATCGCCGGACGCAATACTATTATTTTGAGCCTCAGAGGACGACGGCGTCACATCTGATGTAATATGCGTGCTGCGCTCAAGAGGACTCAGGCTAGATGAAGGTGCGTTTTCGGCAGTTGTGGTCTCAGGTTCACGTGTCCGGGGAGCAGATGTCTCCTCGTCATCCTCGACCTCTTTGGACGATGGAATCGGTTGAAGAGGCGTGGTGATCGGCTGAGGGTCGGATGTAGCCGGTCGGGTTGGATTAGTTGTGAAATCATCAACAGTGGTGGATGCGTCCAGTCCGGCCCAAGGTGTTGGAAGAATGAGGATCACTTCCCGTGACGAGACGCAGCGATACGTGGTCAGAGTCGTCGAGCCGAGCCAAAGAAACGTTGCACATTCACCCATCGTTTCCTCGCTGAAGAAAACCAAGTGTTAGGGTAATTCGCCAGCATGGGAACAAGAAACGTTGTGTATACGTGAGACCTACCAGCACCCTGTCCCAGGGGCCATCGATTCGCATTGTCCCCTCTGTGCGGCTGCAGAGTTGAGGCAGACTGTTCCTACTCTCCCCATCCATCCATGAGGCCGGCAGTCAACCATGTTGTTGATGGTGTCTGTATGACATTCTTCCTCCTCGTCGCAAATAAATGCGGCCGCTGGTGGTCCGAGCAGGTTAGCATGGGACTTGGACATAACATGAACGAACACGATGCCTCGGTATTAGCTTTTCTTAATCACGTACATACGATATTGCCATACCATCCGCAGATCCTGTCGTTTGTTTGTCTCTTGTTGACCTTTATTCCATCCGGCACTCCATCATTGGGCCACAGAGACAACTCCTCATTGTTGACGGCGTATCGCAACTTGCTAGTCAGAGGGGGGAAGTCGGACGTTGTCGCGAGGAGCGTCGAGATATCGAGTAACAGGAGCCAGCAGGTTCGCCCATGCTACGGTGCCAAAGATCACAAGAATGGAATGTAGGGTCCAAATGGCGATTCCAGGTATTTCCGTCACCGTTTCAGGGATCGATTATGGGCACTGGCAAGTAGCCTTCAATGCCATGTCGGGAGACTTACTTCTGGCCATTAGGAGCTTGATAGGCGACGAGGACATGTGGGAGAGGTGGGAGTGTGGACATGGCCCGTCACCGGGAAGAATTAATAGGCGTTCATACATGAAGCTGCAGCCTTGTCGTGAAACGCAAGTCCTAACAGCAGGGCAAACCCTCTGTAAAGACGGCGCGTTGCTGAGCCCCTTGTGGTGCCTTCAGCGAAGGGCTGGAAGCCTTCAGGGATGGCTGAGCGCATGCCCTCGCATAGAGGCCACATTGTGGCACGCCACCGTCAGAGTCGTGATGGCGTCTGCCTAAATCTTGTAGGTGATGCTGCAGTTGTCTGAACTTGGTTTAAGTGCAATCCAATGGATGATGGAAACGACTCAGGAATTCTTCCATCTTGAAACGAGTCAAGTAGGGAGGTGTGCTGGGGGCTACTTGGACACAGGTGCACGATGACCTCAAAACATGACCGGGATTTGATGTAGTTCTGGCCGATGAAGTAGGTCAGGTGTGTTACTGCTGTGGGTCGTCACGTCGACATAGGCATACGCAGCTTGTTGGTATTGACGCGCAAGGCTGGGGAATACAACCAAAAAGCCCATACGTGGTTCGCTGTTTAAGCGCCCTGATATAGATCAGCCACAGTTGGATGCAGCTATGATATTTATACCTCTAGATGATGGATTGGCATGAACAGGGCTATGAGGAAAGAGGACATTTCACACACAAAACCAAGGAGGAAGATGGAGGCTTATAGATGCGTATTGGTATCGCCGTCGCCCTGAATTGTGATACTCTTCTTACTCTGGACTTGTCGACCAGTTTTGAGATTAGGTAGCGTAAGCATTACTCACACATGGAGGACACTTTTCTCAATCATGAGCGATTGAGTACGGTATACTGCGATGCCCCAGACCTTCTGCTGGTAGTGAAGATCCCAATGTTGCTGGTTATGTCTTGCGCATGCACTTCAGCGGCACCGCGTCCAGCTCGTCAGCTCTCAATCGTTGGAAATAGGGGTAGCGTAATCTATCATGAAGTCCCAAAACTTGGCCCATTGTCCGTTGTAAGAACAACTGAAAATGCTCTCATAGACAGACCAAGCAACGTGTATTCGCTGGCGGTCTTTGCAGGTTGTACAGACTCGATCTTGCGGGTCTGTGGGCTGGTAACAACGGTTTTCGCCTTGCCAAGGTGGCTCCTCATCAATTTTAAGATCTTCATATAAGATGTCAGGTGGTTTGACCTGCATGTTGGGATTTGTGGTTGCCGTGAGATCGTGGTGAAGTCCAATATGAGTTTGCCCTAATATCCCAGGCAACAGACTCGGGCCTTGGAAGTGAACAGATGTGAATATTCGGGAGTTTAGCGGCCCAGGGGATATCCTGTGATAACCTCTCAGACGTGAACACGTAGACGCGAACAAATGCTAGTGAAAGGAGGGACAAACTGATGGAGCAACCAAGACAACGAAGAAGTGAATCGACTGCCTGAAGTTGGACATCGCGTGGCGCATTATCTGCTCCTGTTCGATCCCGTCCAGGGCTCGGTTGCTGGAGCCTTTCTGTTTCTGGCCCCCCTCTTTCAGCAACACAACCTAGGTACCTATCGTATTCCATCCATGAAGGAGGCATCAAACAGAAACAAGACGGCCGATATTGTCAGTTCAGGTGTCAGCCCAGGAAGCGTTTAGTCAAGGATGCTTCAATCGTCATGGAGGAGGGATTAATGCCGGATCGATGTCGATATAAGAGAGGACACGGGTTTGAACAGCTGTTCCTGGGGTTGAACGTCTGACTAGACATTCGCGATGCCGACTGCCACGCAGAAAACTATTTTTGGGTTGTGTGGATGTGTTTCAAATCATGAGTCCGAAGGAATGAGACTCGGCCGAACTAGAACATCAAAATCGATAATTATTATCTTACCTCTCAGCATCACAGCCCAGAAGACCGATTTCTGACAAGCGCTGAGAAGCCTTGGGATGACAGCTCTCAATGGGGGTTTCAATTTTGAGATGGTGAATAGGTAGTCAAGACGGATAAATGACCAAAGGCTGGCCGCCAATAGTCTGCAGCTCAAGGGTCAAGACCATGTCTCGGGCCACAGCCTCGCGGCACCGCGGGTGTCACCATTCCACGGGACGGGAGAACTCACGGCCGATCCACCAAAAATAACCCCTGGCGGAACCTATGAACTTCCCCAGACTGTTGGAATGCCTTCGCAGCGCAGTCACACTAAAATGGATGCTTCGCCTCTTCAGCCGTGAAGTTTTTGGGGAGAGTTACGCCGAGCCCCTGATGATGTTTACCATGAGAGCCGTCAATTATGGGATCTGCAAGGTACACTGCAGCTCTGAGCTGTCATACAGACTGCTGTAGCATGTATGAATCGTCCCGGCTTTATCATGGTAGTTGCATCGACATCTCAACGCCTCACCAAAGCCTCCCTGGCGGAGGAACATGGACTTCATGCTCCACGTGTAAGACACTACATGTGGGAAAAAATATCGATCCGTGCCGATGAGATCTGTCTTCATTCCACGGAGAGACAATGCCAACCACGGAGGAAAACACCCATGGAGGCGAAGGTGTCGAAAATACATATAAGGAGCTCGAAGATCCTCGATGTTGGACTCGATTTCATCACCAGCATCAGCATCAACAAGAACAACAACACAACACAATCCAAACATCCAGAACAATCAGCTTCAAGGTCCCCAGCCAAGTCGCATCCTGCTCAAAGAGCCTTACAAACAAAACAACACAGTCAGTCCAACCCTGCAAACTCCACCACGGAACCAGTACCTGACCTCCGACCCTACCAAGTCCAACCCCACTAACACAACATCAACAGTCACCACCACCACCAAGCAAACAAAATGAAGCCCACCATCTTCGTCACCCTCCTCGCCGCCGCCACCTCGGCCTCGGCCTGGCGTCTCGAACTCACCTCCAGCGACGGCCGCAAGATTTCGATGCACGGCACCAAGGGCAGCGGCTGCAAGAACATCGAGTTCACGCCCTACCCCAAGGTCAAGAAGGCCTACTTCAACCCCAAGACCAGCTGGTGGCCCGACCCGGACCGCTTCGAGCTCTTCGTCAACCGCAACTGCGACGGCCTGAGCTACCGCAACAACGGCGGCAACTGGAATCTGAACCCGCCCCGCACCATCAAGAGCTACCGCGTCAAATAGATGGATGAGGGTTGGTGATTTGGTAGTGATGCGGAGAGATGGGTAGAGATGGGGAGGATGGGAATCGGGTGGGTGGCACTGGTGAAGGAGGCGGTCTGGGTTTGGGTATTATCTGTTCTGTTGAGGTGTTCAGGCGTTTGAGGGATTTGTTTTGTTTCGGCTCGGCAGGTGAGAAACTCACCTGCCGAGTCAGCCTTCTCAGTCAGTCGCTACCGCTTAGGTTTAAATTTACTTGGGTTGGGTTCTAGTTTGCGCTCCTTGGTTCGCAATCTTGCATATTATCGGATCCTTCCCGCGCCCCTGAAAGCCACAGTATCCGAGAAAAACTACCACGACCTGAAAAATACCAGGAAATTGGCCGACAGAACACATCGCACCATTTCTGAGCGGTCAAAGAACACCGACGGCAACAATTTGGAGGAAAATGCAACGGCATGAGACAGTTTAACAATGGACTGACTAGTCAGCTCCGTTTTCCCCATCATCTTCATCCGCTCCCTCTGAACCCTGTTCATCTTCGTCTTCTTCGTCTTCACTGTGATCATCTCCAGATTCATCCTCTGTATATGGCACATGAGAGTTAGTTTCAAGCATGATACAACAAGGCCCAAGAGGGGATAACTACCTTCATCATCATCATCCACACTAGTAGGAATACTGAATTCGGAATTCACCGCTCGTATGGCCCTCTCGATGGCTTTCTCCATTGTCATGCTGCTTGCAGAGCATTGCCACTCCCGAGATAAGCACATCGAGTCAGGATCTGTGAATCCCACTAGGAAGGTGTACCCTTCGCACTGGACATGGAGGCCGCTGAGATCGATGATTTTCAGATTCAGGTTGGGAATCTTAAGCAGTGCCTTCAAGAAACCGATCCAGCTGTTGGTCAGTTTGTTCCCTCTCCGCTCTTTTTCGACCAAGGAGACCCTCCGAAAGGACACGTGCCTAAGAGTCGGCGCAAATTTGTGAAACAGGGGAAGGACCTGATCGATTAGAACATTGACGTTGCCGATGTCGAAGCGTTCGAGTCGGGTGAACGTGATAGGAGGGGTCTCGAATGCGCTAGAAACAGGCTGCCCGGGGGCTTTAGCGAGCCATGGAAGGATCAAACCGGCGTCATCCCACGTGGCGTTGTTCATGAAATTGAGACGGAGCCAAGTGAGGTTGGGCGCAAGGGAAAGAAATTTCTGAAGCATGAAGACCCTTCGCCGGGGTTTTCCGAGTTCGAGCGTAAGGTGGAGCGACTCGAGATTTGAGAGAAGAGATTCCATGGAAGAGGCGATACGGGGTGGAACATAGAACGCTGAGTCTTGGAGGGCGAATTGGCCCCAACGATCGAAAGTAGATCTGGTCAACACCTCAAGGTTTTTCGGTCGGGCATGGGCAGCGGCCAAGGCAGCCGTGACGGCAGCGAACAACTGGGATATGTATGTGTCGTCATAGGAAAATGGACTTGGGCCTGGCCTCATTCCCGTCATAGACTGCAGCAGAGCGGCGCCGTAGCTTCTCCATTCAGAATTGTCCCGAAAGCGGGTCCTGGAGTTGAAGTTCCGGATGTCTACCGTTTCCAGGTTTCTGAGATTGCTGAAAGCTTCGGCCAACATGTCGCGAAGCATGCCTGTGGACAATAAGTGCATATGGTCTGCGTTGGCAAGTAGGGTGTTGTGTACCTGCTCCTCAGTCGGACCGAAACTCCCGATTTCTTGAGCGAGACATGGGCGGTGGGTGCTGATAATGACGTGCTTCAGGTAAGGTGACAGAGTTGGGTGTTTCGAGATGTCAACTAGAGCCTGCAAGCTGAAGCTGGTCGCCATGAACTGCTTCTTGCGAAAGAACTCGTGCGAGAAGGAGTTGAACGTCGCCCGTTCCAGGGCGCGGCAGGTCAACCGCACATTTCCTAGCTCAACGGTAGTGAGGTGGCGGGTGATACGGAGCAGGATTTCGACTGGGAGTTGGACCAGCGACGATTTGGCTCCAGAATTGGTTCCATTCGCAGGTGGATCTGATTCAGACACGTCCAAAGCGTCCAGCACGTTCCGAGTTGGCATGATGGTGGCCATGGCGGGAGTTAGGGTGAGTGTGAGACTGAAGGGAAGTTCATGTGACAGTGACGAGTCGGTGAGCTTGAAGGCGATCCAGAGATTGCATGCAGCAATTGAGATGGAAAAACAGGCAGGGTTTGAAGGCAAGTGATGGAAGTGATGGGACTTCTGGTCAAGCGTCTAGGTGACGAGCAAGGAACCCCCCCCAGCAATAAATATCTCCGGGATTGCTCTTGATCGTGCCCAGTAGTTGTCGCAAGACCGAGTCGTGAGTTGGATTTAGGTTTGCTGCCTGGCTGGGTCGTCCCAGCTGCCCCACCATTTTAGGCAAGTGGGTCTTGCCTGCCTGCAACAACCTGCGTCTTTGCTCCAGAAAGCCAGGGGCGGGTGCAAGGCTGGCAACACCGCAGCGATTAGTGCCTGCTGGGAGGGTCAACCCCTCAATGCTCTGTTTACCTACCCAGGTAAGGTACCTGAGATACCCTAGTTTCCTTTGTTTTCGGTTACAGAAATTGTGCTCAGATGCAGTACCTCTTCAGGATTTTTGGATGGCTTGTCCGGTGGGAGAGCCTGGCGTCACCAGGTATGGCATCTATGGGCATCGCCATTGTTGGTGTACCTACTTGACCTAGGTAGGTACTCGTGTCCATATGCGAAGAAGAGCCAGGTGGTCATGAACTCTGAAAGAGTGGCCGAGGCCATCGCTAAATTTTCGATAGTAGCCTGGCATTCTCCGTCTCAACGTCTTTTCACGTCTATTGCGTCCCAGCCTTTGCCGCCGCAATCTCACCAACCACCTTGGCCGTTGCCTCCACAATCAACTCGTGCTCATGAGAATGGATCCTCTCCTCGAGCTGGTGAAGGTCTTCACCTTGACGACACTCAATCTCCCTGACCAAGATGGGTTGACCCCGATCCACCTGAGCAATGACATAGTGCACCATGATGCCGGTCTTGTTGTTCTCAAGCTTGCCGGCCTGGAAATCGTTGAAAGCCCGTTCGATAGCCCCGGCGCCGTCATATTTCCCTGGCCGAAGTCAGAAGACGACACATCCCCTTCTTCAGCCTGGACTGTACTTACCCGGCAATGCAGGGTGCAGGTTGATGATCTTGATGCCGGCGGCGCCAATGGGGTCGAGGAAATGCGTGCCAAAGACGTACATCCAACCGGCCAACACAATCAGGTCGGGCCTGTCCTCCCATGCCAGAATTTTTTCCGCCAACGCCGCGTCGTACCTGTTCCTCGCATCCTGGATCTTGGCCGGGTCGGTCTCACCCTTAGCTTGGAAGCCGTGTGAGATGAGGTTGAAGTATTCCCAAGGGATTCCCGCGCGGTCTGCCCGGGTTGTGGCGTACGCCTTGCCCCGATTTACAACCAAACGGATGATCTTGGAGTTCGGAATCCGGCCATCGGCGACAGCGTCAATCAGTGCCTGGAAGTTGGAGCCGTTGCCGCTGGCCATGACGAGAATGCGGCATGGTGGCGTCATGGTGTCGACAATGGATGTGGAAAGCGATGTACAAGGGGCGTGATGTGGTTATTTTCACCAACTTGAGACCAAAGCTGTTCATGTAGGCCTTGGGGATGGATGCCTGGATGGGCTTGAAGGGTCAATAGCGACTCGTCTCCAACTCCTCATCTGATGTTGCGTCAATTTGCTAAACATGAAAATGTTGTGGTGGAGACATGGAGGGTTAGGGTCCAATGCGGGATTCATCGTAGGAGTCAGTGTGTACGTAATTTTTAAGATTGACAGGTTGGGCAGCAAAACACCTTCGACGATCAAAAATGTGACAGAACCATTTTCTGAGATATATATATATATTTAGAATCTAATGCTCAAGATCCTCAGGAGGTACTGACCTAAAACTATCATCTACCAGCTTTTAGTGACGTCAGAGGGACTTTGACAAGTCATGATGGCTTTGGTATGTTAAGTCTAGAGTACCCTGGGCGAACCTGTGTCGGTGATCTTCAGAGGCGGAGAGACGGGAGAGAGCTTTGAACGCCAGACGGTGGAAAGAAGTCCAGACGATGCTCCTGCTACTTAGCAGGGCTCAGAGGAACGCAACAACACGTGATTGAAGTTTGCTTCCAGTGCTGTTTGTCGCTGTCCAAGTCAAATTTGTTTGTGGTGCCCGGCCGCTGGCACTGCCACATGGACTGCGGTAGGTACTCCGTACCGCACAGCGATTCGAGACTGGGTGTCGGTTTGGTCAGCCCCCCTGTTTGGTGGGTCCTAGGGCTGAAGATCGGACTTCCATGTCTCCCCACCTTCGTGCTCCGTAACCGCCGCCGAGCGAGCTTGTGGATGGATTCCCATCAAGTTCCGCGGAGAAGACAAGCCAATTGGACCACACCAGGCCGTACCCACCAAGGCATTGGGGGCACCATGATGATTGATGGCTAAAATTTACAAGTTTCGATGGCAACGATGAAGACGCCAACTTGAAGGAACATGTACATCCAACCAGAAAGCCACCTGCTGATCCCCCGCTCAAGATCGGGGCCATGCACACGTTAGTGCAGCCCGATCGGACGGCATTCTGTCTCTACGTACGACTTCTTGGGTCCTACTGCATGCAACACAATTCTGGGCCCTGTACTTGTACCTGCCAAGGTGTCTTGTCTGATGCCAGCCGACGACACTGCGCATTCGACCTTGCCCAAGAGGTCTTGGTGCACTCAAGCCTCCAAAGAAAGCTAACAGGATCGATATACTTAACCCCAGACGCATGGTAACTCAGAAGATGAAGACCAAGTATTCGCCACCGGACGATATGTTTGCTGACACCAGCTCTACCCGATCCAACCTCATCGGGGTTGCCATCTGACTGAGGTGGGCAGCTATTTACATACTTGTGCTCGGAGATGACTGTCGGATTCCAATTCCAGCTATGCAGCTGCCCTGTTACATTCTCCAGCACTCAGCATCTAACCCCGCGATGTAACTGTTTCATCCCCGCGACCCAGCTTCTTCGACAGCTGGGACTCAGAGTTGCTTATGTCCTGAACAGCCAACTCAGCGCATATCTGTGGGATGAAGCGGACTCGGATCCATCTTGGGGATTCGACGATCCAGACATGTCCTTCACAGTAGGCCAGGACTATTTGGCCTTCCGGCGGCCACATCTGTCCACATCACACACAAACCTGGAAGCACAGGTTCCCCTCTCATGCGCCGTCGCTGCAAAGCGACTGAGGCTGGGCTGGATAACTAGCGCGTGCTGTCGGACACCTTATTCGCCCGGCCCGCCCACGCCATCCCCCCTTGTCTTCGCCGGGGCCCATCAAAATTTGGGCAGGCTATGCGCCTTTCGGGAAGCTGACCACCCAAGGCTGAAGACAAAAGAGCGGCCAGCCTCCTTTCGCGCGCATGGCCTGTGGCATTGTGAACTGGCGGGAAATCCTTCCCCAAACACCACCTTCTCCCCAGCTTTGGCTGTTCACGTCGCTGTTCCAATTCGAGGACAGTGACACCTGGTAACAGGAGGACCTTGGCGCTGTGTGCCTGACCTCGGACGGAGCCCGTCATCGACAGCGTTTTATGAAGCACGGCCGCTCGGGCTGCGACACAGTTGTGCGCCGCTCCGACCCCGCACAGCAACCTCCCTCGCCGAATCCGAAGACCCGGAGTTCCGATGCGGTTTCAATTCTGGCTGCTCGGGGCATTGAGCCAACACCTGGGCGCAAATGCCCTAGGTTTGGGACAGCCCTTGGAAGCACCGCTTCCGAGGATAACAGAAGCATCGACCCATGATGCTGTCGATGGATGGACGCCCAAGCCCACCGAAGGGCCCGAGGTGGAACTTGCGCGGAAAGGTCATCCGGAATTTCTCAGAGTGATGAAGAGGCAAGGGGGCCTCTTCCTCAACTCTCAAACTTGCGGATGGTTCTCGGGCTGGGTGTGTAAGTTTGTTTCCGAGATTGAGAAGTGTGGGCCGAATGTGAATGTTGACAGAGATTGCGACCAGCGGAACCATTCACTTGCAGTATGTCTTCCACCTGCGTCACGGGCATAGAAAATGTTGTCGGGTGCTCTGCGCCGGGAGGACAGAACCCATTCTTCACGGTCTGCCTCGATTATGCCGCCTATACAAGGGGGTTATGTGATTCAGCTGGCCCGCTGACAGGTTGCTGGTGAGGCTTCACTTCGAGATCCATCACACTGTTTCCTATCGATTAACGCAACCTTTCTAGCATGACCTCAACATATCCCGAATGTGTCACATACACGTGGTCAGGAGCATCCAAATCTATGTTCAGATGCGGAGAAGAGCGCACCGTTTTGACCTTACTCAACACACCTTGGGACCGCAGCACGAGGAGTTCAACATCGAGGACTCGCACCACGAGCAGTACGACCTCAGATATACCGACCAGCACTAGCACTACTACAATCCACATAACGCCTACCTCCACCTCCAGTGGCAATAATAACGGCAGCAACGCCCCTGTCGGGGCAATTGTTGGCGGCGTGGTTGGCGGAATCGTCGCCTTGGGGCTCGTCATCGGTGTGATCACCTGGATTGTTCTCCACAGGCCAAAAGACAAGCCTACATCTCCCGACACCACCTACACAGCAGTGCCTCCGACCGACGCGCAGATGTCCATGGCTCAGAGTCCTGCCGCCGCGAACAACGGCACCTTTGTGGCCCCCGCGGGTTACGCGCCTGTGCCACCCACCTCACCGTCGCCGAACGTTGACCCAAACAAGATGACGCCGTCCCCCTACCAGCAACAGCAACCGTTTCCGCCGCCACCGGCAGAGCTTGCTAGCAATGAGCTCCAGCTCGGCCAACATGGTTTTCCTGCCGAGATGATGGGCAGCACTCCGGAGCAGCTGCAACAACAGCAACAATATCAACCGTATCCTCCTGCCCATCAGGAGCAGCAACCCGGACAGCCATACCAGGCATACCCTCAACAGGAGCATCAGCAGCTTGGACAGCAGTATCAGCCATATCCCCCTCAACAGGAACAGCCGCAACAACACCAACAACAATATCAACCTTACTCTCCTCAAGGGCAAGATCAATTCCAGCAGCAGCAATACCAACAATATCCTGTCCCTCAGCAGCCACAGGATCAACAGCAACCGCAATACCAAATGTATCCTCCTCATCCTCAGCCACAGCAGGCTCCACAACAGCAGTATCAACAGTATTATCCTCCACCGCAGTAAAGATGATGCACAATGTTCTCGATCTCGGCTGTTCATTGGGCAAAGCTCGGGGATTCATCTCCTTGCAACGGGTTTGGATTTGGATTTGGGAATAGAAGGTTGGATTTTCCAATGTTATGGAATGGTTCACTCGGTATTGGATTCATTGGACGTCAACTGGACACGGCACGCCATATAAATGCCTATTAATGATGGGATTACTGTATCTCTTGCTCTTCAATGCTTTGGATATAAGGGAATCCTCGAGATTTACTTGAGTTCTCCACAGTTGGAAGTATCTCATAGTGCTATTAGTACATGAAACGTAGTTTTGCCTGTTCTTATGCGAATCTCTCGATCTACCTCACATATTTATGACTAAATTCAAGCGTGAGACGGGGTTTCCCTTCCTTGTAAGTTAAGCTAGCGACCCCTGTCACGAAACACCCCCGGTTGCGAAACAGTCTGTAAACCCACACTGACTTTCTCAACCACCTTCCTTCAACT
>NW_027191431.1:1638609-1649090 GCF_041956435.1 Mycothermus thermophilus | reverse complement strand
ACTTTTTGCACCTGATTGTCAGCAATGTGTGATAGCAGCGTTAGAGAATATTAATGGTGCTCTGGGCTGGCTTTGGAAACATCGCTCAACATGGTGATCTATATTTCCTCCACCTACCGTTCCGGTGCACTACTAGGACCCCGTAAGCCTGAGGGCCTGCGGCGTCAGCATATATGGAGCAACCCCTCTCTCCAACCCCTCATTAAACCGTTTATCATTCCCACCCTTGTGTTTTACCACACACTTGAAACTTAGCTACAGGATAACATGCCTTGAAACCCCGAGCACCCTTGCTGACCGGCCAGCGCTGGAGGGCTTTACGATACGCCGAAACCATGGCGACTAGATGTGAGCGAACAGCGAAACGTCGTGGTGAATTGGACGTTCCACAAGCAAAATTCCACTACTTCCTCCAACTCCCGGCCGAACTACGGATCAAAATCTACAATCTACTCCTTTTGCAGGAATCCCCAATTCTTGTCACGCAAGCCATGTGGGTTTCTATTCTCGAACATGATAATATTGCTGGTCTTGTAACATTTTGTTGCGTCGGTAGCTACTTTCCGATCTGGGAGAGGGGTAAGGCTCCCTGCATCGAGCTCTTCTATGTCAACAAAGGCGTAGGGGCAGAAGCAAGGTATCAATTCTATTTCATAAACACATTCTCCTTTTGGGAGGGTACCAATCTTTCGGCCTGGAAAGAAGTGGCGACGCGATTCATCGACTGGTACGTAGGCCTGTCCATCGCGTTCATACTCCAACCAGTGTCTTCGCTGTTGAGGGGGTGAATTCTTTGTTGGCCTAGCGCCAGACAAAGAGGCCCAGCTAACTGATCGACTGCTATTCAGGATCGAGAGTATTGGAGAGAACGCACTTGCGATAAGGAGTGTCAGTAAGTTGCAACAGTGTTCCGTCATGAACCTCGTTGATACTCCTATGAGATGAGACTAATCCAGACCATCTGCACCCCCAGAATACGTAGTAGACGCCAACTTTACCCTAGTTCCCACAACCCTTCCACTGTTTCGCAAAATTGGTCAATGCTTCCCCAACCTCAATCGTCTTCTCATTCTGTATGGCCGGATCATGGACGGTGAGCAGGGGCTGATTGTGTTGCACAACTACATCAAGGAGATTCTGATGACGAAGTTCAAGGGGGTTAGGGATGTGCAGTTTGGATGATCCATAAACTGCACAGTTGATATATCCTGCATTTTGGACGAAGATTGATCTGTTTGCGGTGGCTTCTAGGTTCATCATTAATACAAATTCCCTCGTTAAAATGCCACGGCGAAGTTCCCCTAGGCCCTTGAACACGCGCGGTCGAATATTACCCCATAATATTAATAAGTCAAACCCAAACTCAACACCATCAAGTTCTTGCCGGATCCCAGGTATTGTTGGATCGGCGAAAGAAGCTCGTTTTCGTTAAAGATTCGCGCAGATCTTCGTCCTGGTTAATGGATCATGGCTGCCACCACACCAATGACGCAACAAGATGGCAAGGAATTATTCGTGACATCATAAGCATTACAACAATTCCAAAAACATCCTGCATATATAACTTAATCTGTCTCCAGGAGTACGGGTAGGAGTTGCTGAAAGTTAAGTTGGTATTCGAACACGATTCATTGTCGTCTTCAGAGCTTGCCGTTGTCCCAAACCAATATCCAGATTCACATAGGGAGACACCCAAGTCCCTCCATAATACTTTGAAAGCCCAGCTTGTACATGCAAGAAGTGCCAGGCTATTTCTTACTGTACTAATACCACCCTGAACCTCCAGTCCAAGTTAGAATTCAAGACAACCAAACATGTCAAGAGAGACAGCCGATGGAGACGTCCGGGGTAGGCAACTCAGTCCATCTTTCCAACACTCACCAAACCATTTCATGACATATTACTAATTATGACACTTCCTCGAATCAAACTCAGAGACAAATCTCCCACAAGCCCACCCACGAAGGCGCCTCCGGCTTCCGTCCCGGCGACCCATCCGCCTTGAATCAGCCCGCCAAATCCCACGGCCACGTCGCCCCTGAACCCGGCGGCGCCTTATCCATGCCCGGCGCGACAAGCGGCGACATATACAACGCTTCAGCGCAGGCCCGTCCGATGCAAGGAGAGACGTCGAACGAGCTGCGCAGCAACCGGACCCAGCGCTCCGGCCTTGAGGGCCGCGGGGCGACGGCGACTACCTCGGAGGAGACGGTTGAGGGCCGGGCAAGAGCGCTGGGTGCGGATCTTCCTGAGGGAGTTGAGAAAGGGGGCCGTGGAAAGGAGTCCCGGGCAGAGGGGGAGGAGAATGCCTCCGCGGCGGAGGTGGCGGCGGAGAAGGCGAGGAAGGGTTGAGAGGACAAGATGGCTGGAGGAGGCTCTGCGTCGACAGGGGGCGGCTCTCTAGTAAGGAGAGGCATGGCAGGGATAAAAGGAAAGGGAGTGATTTCTTTGATCGGTGGGGCCCAAGGATGCACAACGACTGAATATCAAGAAGCTCCAGACGCCATTCTAAGATCTCACGGAGGAGGAAGAAGAAAGATCAAAAATGGTGACCAAGGTCCTGCTCGCGAGGTCCAAAGGCGACGAGTTAATACATCAGGTTCTGCGGCCCAATCTGCCTGCGAGGTCGCGAAGTGGCGACTTCCATCATGGTCTGTGAGCCAATCCCTGGATTCTCTTTGGGTTGATGAGGCCATCCAGTGTATACAACGGCTATGACAAAGGATATCAGAAGACTCCTTAATTTTCTTGCTTCCTGGCCTCGTGCCATTGTCTTCGACCATGCAGAATCGAACCCGGACGAGGTCAGATAGATGCCATGCCCCAGCCTCATTAACTGAGGAATGCTGTCATGTTGAGAAGGGCGACACTGGGTGCGTTGACATGCTCGGCGAGCCCGGACAGTGTGCAGAATCATGCCCGACGCAAAGCATAGTCGGAGCAGTGATCAAGTTTACCAGAGAAGATTCCATAAGAGGCTCTTCGCATGTTAAATAGATTGCCTGGTCAAGTGGCATCTGGCCTGTTAAATGACCCCATGGGCCTGACTAGTGCCATAATATCGTATGGTATATCCTTAAAGCCAGAGTATTAACAAGCAATAATAGACCTCTATAATTAGGGTACAGCATTTCCCTGACCTACTTGCCCACTTTCAAGTCATCCCTCTTCACATACTGCAAATTCACCGGTGTAATCGGCTCTTTCCCCCCAAGAACAGCCAGAATATTCCTCATACTCAACTCCTCAAACCCTCGATGTGTCTCGACCGTTCCGCCAGCGTTATGACACGTCAGCATGACCCTGCCCGGGTGCTGATCAGCTTTTGGATCAATGCTTTCCTGGCCCGTCAAACCCTTTGTAGCTAGCCTCAACAGCCGTGGATTCACCCTCGGCTCATCTGCATGCACATCCAACGCTGCGGCACTGATATGCCCCCTTTCAAGCGCATCTGCTAGAGCTTCTTCATCGACTAGAGATCCCCGCGCGACGTTGACGAACCGCGCACCCTTGCGGAAGCGAGCGAACCGCTCGGTGGTGAGCAGAGGCTGGCCGTCGGGAGAGGCCGGGGTGCAGAGCACGACGCAGTCAGCGGAGGAGAGGAGGTCATCGAGCACCGGGTGGAATTTTTCGACATTGACACCCTCTTCGACGTCTTTGGGTTTGCGCTCCACGTCGTGGTAATGGATCCGCATGCCAAATGCCGAATGACCCATCTTCCAAGCAATGTTATGCCCGATGTTGCCGAGGCCGATGAGACCAAGGATATGACCCCTTGGGTTGTGGCTTGCCATGGTGGCGAGGGAGTGGCATGCCCTGAAGGCGGCCTCGGCGTCAGACGGAAAAGCAGAGCCGATGGTAGCGGCGCCCATACACCATGGCAGGTGCCGGAATGTGGAGATGATCATAGCTACGGCAAAGTCGGCGACTGCCTCCGCCGCGGCAAGGCCAGAGTTGCAGTAGATAATTCCTGGACGATATGTGAGTGCCGGGACTCGACAACCGCTGAATTTAGGTGCCTTGACAATTACTTACCCCTTTCGCCAAGTAACCTCGTGTCCGCCCAGTCGAAGCCAGCCCCGGCACTGGCAAATACCTTCACCGTAGGTGGTAGTAGCGAGATCAACTCAGCATCCCACTTGCCCATCTCGCCGCCGCTCCCCC
This sequence comes from Mycothermus thermophilus, assembly GCF_041956435.1. Classification (NCBI taxonomy): domain Eukaryota; kingdom Fungi; phylum Ascomycota; class Sordariomycetes; order Sordariales; family Chaetomiaceae; genus Mycothermus; species Mycothermus thermophilus. Next base: position 1,644,926 of record NW_027191431.1, on the reverse strand, counting down.
AGAACGGCCGGAAGATGGCGCTGAAGTCTCCCCATCGGCGCTCCTTGAGGGCGCAAATGAACTCGGAACGCTCCCGCTCGGCATCGCTCGGACGGATAACATGGAATGCTTGAGTAAACTCTTCGTAAGTCTTCAGGTTGTACTTGATCGGGTCGCCGATGTGGAGGACGATGGGCCGTGTTGGTGCTGTCGGCCTCTGAGTCACCGGTGCGGTTGCCGGCATGGCGGACCCGGCGGTTAGGTTGGATGGGCTCCGCTCCGGGTCCGAAGTGTCCGAATGTATCACGGTGTTTGTCGGTTGAGTCATGGCAGCCGTGAGCTGATCAACGGATAATCTTCAACGGCGTGGGTCCTCTCTATTAGCGGCGAATGCTGAAACCTTGGCTCACACTTTGCACGGGTGATGTTCCAAGTTGTAGTAGGACTTGACACTGTCTCAAACACAGATAGAGGTGATCCTCTTGGGCGTTCAGGCGGGAGGAGGAGATTTGGTGGTGGCAATGGCCCAAACCGCCCCGCTAGGGCTGCCGCGATAAGCTGCAATAATGGTGACGTGGAGCGACCGGTCGCCGGCTGGTGTGCCGATTGCGGCCGGCAAGCTGCGGACCATGGTGATACGGTGGCAGAGTCATGATCATGGGTCAGGGTCCTAAGACAAAAGGCGGTCACGGATCGAGGTTGGAGGATACGGAATCCATGGATGTTTGTTTGTTTGGCTGGTTCCTGAGACGGAACGTTGGGAAAAGCAGAAGATGCGCCGGGCGATGATCATGTGCTTCCGGTAAGTTGGGCGCAGGCCAGTGAATGCATTCCTTGCAGACAGCAGATGCAGCAGCCCGGAAGGACCAGCCGAAGAACGGAGTGTCAACTTAAACCCTGATGGCCCCGATGAAACCCTCAACATGGAGAGGCCCTCACTCCGCCTTCTTCCTGTCCTTCTCTTCCTCCTTCAACAACCTCGCACACCACAACGACCCGCCCATAAAGAATAAGTTTCCGATGCAATCAAGCCACATCCATTTGTTGATCATGCCCTTTCCCGGCCCGATGCCGAACCAGAGGTTCCATGCAACGAGGTAAGGCACCATGGCCAAACCAAAAGCCGTGAAGCTCGTCACAGTCATGTCGGCGGTACCCAGCACCAGCGCGCATGTCATGGCTTGCGCACCGAAGCATCGCATGCACAGCCGTGTCGTGGCGTTGGCGAGGGCCGCGAAGGCAGGTGTAAACCCAAGGGAGATGACAGATTGTGGATGGAAGAGGCACCTAGGTGCGATGGTCAATTGACGGATGCTAGAATGGACGGATCGGTAGGTGACCTTACCATGCGCCAAGGCCTCCGTATGCTGTGGCCATGGCGGTTTGAAGACGGCGGACGGTCTCAAGTCGTTGTGGGGTGGCCATGTTGTTAATTGTCTTGTTGAGATTCGGGGTCCTGGGTTGACACAGTTCTGCATTCGTCTCTGGTCGGGGATTTGCTGGGCCGATTGTTTGAACTCGGAACGCCCAGCCTTGTAGGGTTGGTGTTGGTAGCGTGACACATGGCTGTGGCTTGTCGGGCTCCTGGGGTCGGTTCCGGTTCGATGCAAGAATGGGACTTGATCCCTCCAACAACTCGTCCCGACATTCCTTTTGATATAGGAATAATGACACAACATAGTTCTGTTTGCGTCTCTTTCGTGCGCACATTACAAAGGATACAAGGATAAGTAATCTCTCCTTTACCAAGATCTGTTGACTGTTCAACACTTTTTCATGCACCTGGGTCTCTGGTCTGGGCCACGACCCCTCTTCAATGGTGCTTTTAATACCCCGATACAATATAATGCTGCCGCTTATACTTCGTCTCATTCGCCCTTAGTGGCTTTCAAACACTCCATAAGGGAGCCTTGTGGGAGAAAGCGGGGCCCATATGAGTCCCAACAGATACTTGTACGGCTATGACTAAAAGAGCAAACAGTTTCTGGAGTATATCTTGTCTGGCAATGAGCCAGAATGTTCTCTCTGTTCTCCCGTATCCCTTCTTTCCCCCTCTCCAACCTAACTGACCCAAAGCCCACACCCTTTCTCATCAGCTCTCTGACCATACAGCCAACTTCTCCACGTGAAAGACTACCATCGACTTCCAGATAGGGAACCATGATGACCCATCCCTGAGACAAAGGTTCGAGGAAATGACGTTGAGAGATACCCACATTGATCAGCCTATGGACCACAACAAACCCAAGACACAGGCCGGCATTCTCGAGAACATCAATAACTGTGAGAAACCTTACCCACATTTAGCTCTTCTTGAGAGATACGCAGGAACCGCCTTTCCTTTGACTCTCCGGACCTCCTATGGTCTCGTCATTGAGACTGATAAAGAAAAGATCGTTGGTGTTCGGTGTGAGGATCATGCTCCTGTGAATATGGATACCTTGGAATTTCTCAGCAGTGACGATGAAAACGATGACGACTACGATTGAGACTATGGATGTTGTTACACCAAAAACGAACTGGCTTGTGCTGCAATGGCCAAATCACCTTCCATGGTGGCTCGTCTCTCGTTCCATAGATGTACTTACTACATCTACCACACAAGTCAAGGAACTCATTTGTTAATACTGAAGCATTGGTGGGAGGGCATAGCACGAACACCGGTGAGCGAAGACTTCATCCAGGAGCACTTCACACTGCCTTGGTGCCAGGCGTACCTTGGATGGATTGACAGGTGCAACAAGGCCATCGTGGCCAATGAAAGCCACATGGGTCATGGGTGGGAAGTGTTCCCAGACGTTGAAGAAGGCCTCATGTGGGAATTTTTCTGGCAATATGGCTTTCTATGCAGTATGGAGTCCAACTGGCAAGGCTGAAATTTTGCCGGAGCAAGGGCTGCTCGACCGTCTATTATGAGCCGTAGTCCAGGGATGTGTGCCGTATCGTCGGATTTTCTTGAAGAGTTGAGCGACGCTTATAAAGGGCTCATGGAAGATGAAAGAACGAGTGAGCACGGTGATATGGAGGGGTCGTTTTGACTTAGGAAAGATGACCAAGACACACAAATGTGACTATTCTTCCGTCACTGCGACTAATCGGGACATCCATTGACATCGTCACTCAGCACCAACACTTTCGCGATCCGCCTCATCGTCAGTCCGTACGTGCCGGTGCTCAGTCACGTAATATTTCTTCATTCCACTCCGCGATAACTCCGCTTCCCAAATCGTCGCTCGAATTTCCACATGCTGGGTATCCGTAAAATTGAGTGCTTCTCGCATTAGGCGAACCAAGTGGTCACAATGCCCTTGAGAAAGAAACGTCGGCTCTCTCCATTTGGCGGCGTAATGAGGTAACGGATTGTACCGGAGAATGAAAGAACGCAAGTTGGGGAGCAGACAGCGCAGTTTGCTTAGGGCTTGAATGGCTCGTTCTTGTCTTTTCAACTCGGGTAGATGGCCTATGTCGACTTCTATGGCAGCAAAAGAAGCTCGCGATTAATTAATCATGATATGCGTGAACATGCTGTCTCTCAGGGTGCTAAAGTCTTACCGATACTCTGGATTAGGTGACGGTATTTGCCAATTTGTTGAAGACTGAGTAAACATGTGTCAGCTGCTTTCCACAAACCTTTGGCCGTTCCCATCCCAGAGCAGACAAAAATGACCTACCATTCAACCTCTCTCAGATAATAATCTGATACTTGTGGACTTGGACCTTTGAACCACACGAATGGGTGGAACACAAAGGTATTGACGGTATAAAACCGCTCTGTCGCCTCAGCGGCAATTTGCTTGCATACCATGAGCAGGCGCATGTTATGTTTAGCTCTGTACCATTCACGGTATCGTGGCCATCCGCTGTCCAAAAAGAGATCAATAACAGTTCACAAATGCTTCTGAACAGGGAGCTTGAGCCATCAACCTACGCCTGGAATGGGGCAAGCACGATGCCCTCCGGCTCCCACAATGCCCAATCATAGATCATCATCCGGATCTCAGCCGGCATGGAGAGTAGGTAGCATTTTGTTGGCTCGGTCGCGTGGCGGAGGGTTTGCCGGCGCCGCTTCTTGATGGTCCACTTCGTTCTTCTTTTTCGCGGCATGTTTCTATCGATGACATGGAGGAAAGAAGTGATAAACTCAAGAGAGAGTTAGGTAGGTAGTCTTAAGTGTTCGCTGATACCGAAGGGGTGGTCGAGCTTGGAGTTGCTCTGCCCGCTCAGCCCTCTGCTTCTGCCTGCCCATTCTGTCATACCGGGCCAATTATCCTCCGCCCGCATAACCGCCTGCCAAGGGCCTCAACTTGCGCAAGGCAAGGTTGGTGTGTCTTGTCCCTGGGTTCAGTTGAGACCACTCGACTCAAGCAGTGCCTGTGCAACATGAGGTCGCACTTTCGTGCAAGGGGTTTAGTTGGGGTGGAGATGTTGAGTGCGCGGTGCAACTTACATCTTCAACCCCTTTTGAAAGGTATTGTCAAGCTACAACGGGTCGTCAACAACATTCCTTGCTGCTATGCCTGTTGTCACAAGCAATGCCTATTAGTGACGAGATACCAAGGAAATGTGGTTGCAAAATGCAAAGCCAAGTGTCCCGGTATTAAACAAGCACTTCCTTGGATTTGCCTGCTGCTGTGTTTCGCACCGAGCATATTGAGATAAAACCGAATTGCCTACATATCCTATTGAACTCACCCATTGTTTGATGCTGAAGAGTCTGGACTGTGACCGAGAGTCTCTGATGATTGAGAAGTCGTTGGATATTGCAGTAAATAACGTGGCAGACTTTACTCGGCCATGGGCCAGAGTCTAAGAGTCGCTCCCATCCTTGTATTGTAACCTCTATTGTTTACCAAATGTCCAACTATTAAACCTTACGAACAACTGGACCTTATTTTTGGGTTCCTATTGGCACCTCCTGAATGCCATGTCAACAATAGGATCCTTCCCATATTTGTCTTTCAGTATCTCAGCTAAAATCGGCATTTACGATCCAGGTACCATATCTTCCCACAAGTTCTTCCTACTTTCTTTCCTTCCACAGTAACTCCAAACCTCAATCCTACCTTAAATTTGCATCTGGCTAACTTGCTATCCCCATCAACATCAAGAGTTGTCGACACCATCACTCGCCATGATGTGCCATACCAATAGCTTGCTCTCCATAGCAGCCCTCTTAACACCCTTCGCCAACGCCCACATGCAACTCACCTCCCCTCCGCCCCTGCGCAGCAAGCTCAACCCCCACACCACCCTGGAAACGATTGACTACAGCCTCACCTCTCCCCTCGGCACCGATGGGTCCGACTTCCCCTGCAAAGGCGCCCTCTCCCTCCTCGGCAACCCCAGCGGGGCTTCCGTGGCCCGGTGGACAGCCGGGGAGGAGTACACCTTCACAGTCTCCGGCGGCGCGGCCCACAGTGGCGGCTCGTGTCAAGTCAGTCTGTCGACGAACGGGGGCAAGGAATTTCGCGTGCTGAAGAGCTTTGAGGGCGGATGCCCGGTCTCTTCTTCCTCCCTGGGCGAGGTGGACGCGACGTTTCGGTTTCGCCTACCCGGAGATACGCCGGCCATGAAGGGGGCGCTGTTTGCGTGGACGTGGTTCAACAACGTCGGGAATAGGGAGATGTACATGAACTGCGCCGTGGTGGATGTGGATCCTGGCCGTGGAGGAAGGGACAAAGTCCCGTTTCAGAGCCGACCGGCGTTGCTTGTGGCTAACATCGGGAATGGGTGTTCCACGATCGAAGGGAAGGATGTCAAGTTCCCTGACCCAGGACCTGATGTGGAGGTCAACTCGGTCAGCGGCTTGGTTAATCCCGTGGGAAACTGCCCGGCTTCCAGCAGGTCAGACAGTCCAAAAGAGGGATCGAGCGAGGAAACGAGCGACGAAACGAGGCCGGGAAGTAAGGCCAGTGGTGAAGCTGACCCGGAGCACCCAGGTAAGACTCAACTCATACGGTTGGCATGTTACTTAGGAGAAGCCGCAGCTAACTATTGTTGGACAGGTTATACCCCCGGAAACGACTGGCCCGAGTGGTTCGTGTCTTCGGCAGTCAACCATCATGGCCATGTTTACTTTCGGATCATGCTCTGGACGGTGGTTTTCGCGTTTCTTCTCTCTTAAGGATATCTTGAGGCATGAATGACGGCCAGGTGGGAAAGCAGGTGGTCCCATGAAACAAAATGACAGCAAAAATAGAGTATTTGCAGGTTGAGACGTTGGGGGACCAACAGCTACTAGATATTGCCCTGACTCAGTCCCTCCGGGGTGAGCCCAGGGCAAGGAGAAGCGAAGCGCAGTTTACGCGATTCTTCAACACAGCGGTTAACACACATCC
>NW_027191431.1:1602554-1637812 GCF_041956435.1 Mycothermus thermophilus | reverse complement strand
CAATGGCTCTTAATGAACTGTGATCTTTATAGACTCCGATATGGGCGTGAAGTTAGAACACTGGATAATGAGCTACAAGTTACCCTCTTCGTCATCTTTCTCCAATACTGACCTCTATCTGCCCGGGTAGTTGAATCGGCTTCACGTATTCACATGGAAGAGGCTGCCAGTTTGTTTTCCACTTTCATGAGCTACCAGATCTTCACATGCGTCTCTTGTTGGCGCCGTTTTAGGATGGCTCATGATGCCCACGGGGATTTAATACTTCCCGTATTCGCAAAAGCCCGTCGCTGCCTGAGCTGAGATCCTGTGGCGTGAACACAAGTTCCGCCAACAGTGGACTTTCATGGAAGTGAAAGAGAAATTGCATTGACGACCCACCGGAAAAGCGTAACACCCCTGATTTTGGCGTTAGTTTTGCTAGCCTTCTTTTACCCCTAAATTGCGTCCAAACGGTCCTGCGTTGAGAACTGTGTTCGTGTTCTCGAGATTGCGAATATTAAAGAGCACGCGGAAAGACTGCATCTCCCCTTCGTCAACTGAGTGTCTTTTGGTTAATTGTTAATTGGTTGTTGATCAAGTCCGCTCATTGCGTCAACATGCACTCCTCAACAACTCTTACCGCCCTCCTGGGCCTCGCCACCCTCGCTCTCGCCACACCCAACGGCTGGTCCAAGAACCCAACTGCTGAAGACGGCCCAAGCAAACTCGACGAGTGCATGTGCCAGCCCATCTACGAAGCCATCCTCAAGTGCCAAACTATCCCCTTCGACAAGACCGGCGACAAGAAGATCCGCGAGTGCGTGTGCATCCCCAACAGCCGGGATGACGCCTGGTACGGGTACATCCACAAATGCAGCAACTGCCTGTCGCCTGGGTCGTACGAGCTCAACGACTTCTTCGACAACTTCTCGCGCCTCGTGAACCAGCTGTTCGTCTCTTGCACCAACGTGGGCGGAGGAATCACCAGCTCCGGGGACAGCATTTGCGCTAGCAATGCGTACCACAAGGCGTGCGCGTCGTTGGCGGTGGGTGGGAAGGAGAGCTGGGCGAGCTACGAGTCCTATGGGGATAAAGCAAAGGGGAACGGGACATACGTGCTAGAACTGGCCAATGCGGCCAATGTGTCGGGAGCCTCGTCCAGCACGTCCAGTACGTCCAGCGAAGCCAGTTCGGCGACTACTGAGACGACCGTGGCGTCGCCAGAGGAGACGGAGGAGGCGACCGCGACGAGCACAGATGAGGAGCCCGCGACGACCACAGATGAGGCGAGCGAGGCTTCGACAACTGCGGCGGACGCGGTGGCTTCTGATGCTGCATCGCCGTCGCCATCTGACTCGCCTGCTGTGGGTCTTGCAAATGCTTTGAGCGCAACGGGGATGGTTGGGTTCGCGGTTGTTGGGTTTGTTGGTGCGGTTCTGCTGTGAGATGTTTGGGTTGGTGTGTGAGTTTGTTTTTCGGCTGGATTCAGGGGACTCGGGTATCGTTCCTCGACTACGGAGGAATCGATCTCCCAATTTTTTTTCTGTTATGTATGTACAATACTTACATCTTAGCTCTTTTATTCCGGGATCAATGTACATACATGCTTCCCAACTTTCTACGTACCTCACTTTGTCTCTGCCGTCATCCGCAGGGCGTTCGCTTCTCAACCTGCAAGGCTGGAAACCCCGGCAGCGCTGACCAGATCTGCGTTTGTCTGCATCTGGAAGGCTGTGGCGCTTACCAACCCCTTTGGGTTGGTACCCGCGGCAGTTTCAGCGCCTACCGCTGCATATCATGAACGACTGGCTGCCGCGGCGCCAACCTGACACAGGAGATGGGCCTGCATGCATCTTGCATGAGCCGCATCTTCCAATCGAATTCGCCCCACGCCCGGCCCCGCGACCAGCGAAGGTTGGTTGACGGCCTGTTCCCATCCTCCCGGATTCCAGCAAAGTCGATCGCTGGGCAGAACCTTGGCCACGACAGAGCCCATAATGCTGACTACCGCACACCATGATGCAGCCCTGGCATTCAAACCAGGCACACGGCCTGCAGGTGGATGACTGTTGGTTCCGGTATCCGCCAGGATCTGGCCGCTGCCATCCCACTTCTAGCTTGGCTGACTACCGGGTGTTCGTTGCTGGAGATGGGAACGGGCTGTCTTCCAAAGATTTGATGAACCTTAACGTGTCTCCATCCTTGGGCACTCCGGGATCCGCAGGACATCCAATCCATCAACATCCGCTCAGTAATTTCCGAACCTCCGCCATGAACATCTGCTCGTAGCGTGGGTGACATGGACGCCGAACTCAGCGAGGCCACTCGGCTTCTCGAAGCCCAGCGTGCCCTCGAGCGGGGAGAGCAGCCGCTGGGCTGGATCCTGTGCCGTCTTTCTTCCCAGACCGGCACCTCCTACACTCCGCGTGAGATCAACAAAGTCCTCGCCGAGGTCGTCGAAAACGATGGCTCGGTCGGACTCGTCAAAGCCCTCCTGGCCATGGGTGCCGACGTCAACTTCCGCCGCCGCCGTTCCGCATCCTGGACCAAACTCACGAACCGCAGCGTTCAGGAGGATCGCAATGACATCCTCCGCCGAGCCGTCATTCGATGCCGCCCAGAGACTGTCCACGCCATCGCCGCTAAGGCTGACCAGGTCAACCTCGACAGCGTGCTTCACGATGCCATTGTCCGCGGAAATCTCGCTGTTCTCTCGGCCCTCCTCGAGCACGGCGCCAGTCCCGTGGGTCTCCATGACGACTTTCAGGAAGTGGTTTTTCACAACAACCTTCCGCTTCTTCGAACCCTTCTGTCAGGCCATCACTTGCCATGCCTAGCTTGTCGCTCGGCCGGGTTACGCATTGCTGTTGAGAACCGCTCTCCCGAGGCTGTCCGGCTTTTGCTCGACCACTGGGCCGACGTCAATTACGGAGACGGCATCGCCCTGACCCGAGCTGTGGAACTTGGACGGGCCGATCTCGTGGCCCTTCTGCTTTCCGGCGCGGTCCAAGCATCTTCCCGCACACTTGACATTGCCGTGGGCATGCTCCGCCCTTGGCTTGCAGCGGGGTCCGCTGACTCCGTGGTCCGTGATATCTTGGAGCTTGTGCTGGCTGCCGGGGCCAACGGGCCTGAGACTTCGAGGCTTGCGACAGACGACTTGGTGGAGTTGGTTAGGCGGCGGCAGACGGAGCTCATCAAGATGATCCTGATGTACCAGAAGCCTCCGGGTGAATTCGAAACCGCTTCGCTAGTCGAAGCCATTCGAGCCGAGGAGTTGGAGGTGGTGACAACCTTGCTTGAGTTCAAGCCATCACCCGCGAGCCTTACATTCGCCATTTCCCAAGCTGTTGGAGTCGGCAGCCCGAGTTTCCGGTACGAGGTAACTCGCCTTCTCATCCAATGCGGCGCCCAAGGGTCTTGCGCAGCCGAGGCGCTGGTCAAGACGGTCCATTCTCTGGTCGCCAACATCCGACGCGGTGATACATCCGGCACGGAACGTGACATGAGAGTGTTTTACCTTCTCCTTCATGAGGGCAAGGCCGATGTCGACTACGGGAAGGGCGAAGCCCTGCAGGTGGCGGTGCGCGCGGCATGTGTTACGGTTGTGAAAGAGATCGTTTCCCAAGACCCGTCGCCGGACTCACTCGGTCCAGCGTTATTGTGGGCCGTGGACGTCAAAGAGAAGAAGAAGCAGCACCTGGTCGAGCTGTTGGTTCGGCGCCGGGTGAATGAGGACGCCGCCAGTAAGGCGCTGATACAGGTCATCAAGACAGAACCTGACAACGTGTAAGTTCGGTCTCTTGGCTTTGCCACGATGTATGCTTGAACTGACATCACCTCTTACTTGCTCAGGGCTGTGGTCGAGCTTTTGCTCACCCGTGCAGCGGTCAACTTCAACGCCGGCGAGGTCTTCATCCACGCAGTCCGGAACTTCCGCCCCGAGACGTTCCATCTGCTGCTCGGTCAGACGATCAACCACCAAGCCCTATTCACTGTCGTCAGAGAGGCGCTCAAGACCAAACGGACAATCAGGAAGACAATATTTGCTGACCTTCTGGGCCGTCTGGAACGGGATCACCTGAATGCGGCACTTGACCATCTTGTCTTCGAAGAAGACGCGGACCTTGAGCTGCTGAGGATGATTCTGAACGCGGGTGCCGAGGCTGCCCATGATGATGGGGTATGCGTCAAGCACGCGGCCGCTGCCTTGGACAAAGATGTTCTGCGTGTGCTTTCTGAGTACCTCGGGCATCACAGTGGCGTGTACAGCAGGGCTCTGGAGTCAATGGTATCTCGCGGAAGGCAATGGATCGATGAGAAACACATGGAGGTGCTCGACATCCTCTTGAAATATGGTGCGTCAGGGCCAGCAGCCGGCAAGGCCATGATGGAAGTGGTTGAGCACCTCGTCGGCCAGGACGGTGCAAAGGCACAGCTGGCTGAGGCACTCCTTCGCAAGCTCTTCGCCGCGAATGTCGATGTCAACCACGAGAACGGAAAGGCAATCTACCTCGCGGCGCGCCGCGGGGATCCGTTCCTTCTTTCATTGCTTCTGAGCAACGGCGCCACCTCTTCGTCTTCGACCCTTGCCCTCACCGCCGCCGTCCTCTCGAATCATGATGAGGCGCTGGTGCGGCGGATGATTGAGATATTCTCGGATCGCCGCTCCGCCCAACCGGACTTCAACGGGCCTCCATTCCCTGGCATGTCGCCAGTCCTTTTCCAATGTCTCAAGGCGTATCCCGGCTCTGTCGCCCTCATCGAAAGCTTGGTCAAGGCCGGATGCAGGCTTGAGACAACGGTCCCAATTCTCATCGATCCGGCCGAGTCCAGGGAGGGTTCCATGGGTCGCAGTGGAGGTCCCGAGCCCGCCACGGTACTCCTATGGGCTCTGATGCAGAAGAATGAGCTCTGTCCCCCTTCTACCGTGGAGACTCTGATCCGCCTGGGAGCCGATGTTTCATACACCACGCCATTATCGCGAACCACACCATTGCTGGCTGCTGTCCGATCCGGCAAGACGGAGGCTGCGCGCATGCTGTTGGCTGCAGGGGCAAATGTCTCTGCAAAGGACTCCCGTGGATACTCAGCCTTGTTCTATGCTTCTCGTGACGGGAATGCCGACCTCATCCGGCTCTTGCTTCCCTACAAACCTGCCACCAACGACGGCAGCCTCCACGAAGCTGCTCGCTACTTTCATGTTGAGGTTATCAGGCTCTTGTTGGAAGCAGGTCACGACCCGAACTACCGGTGTGGAAAACACGGCGGTCGCACCGCTCTCGGAGAGATCGCGCTCAACTCTGTTCCTCCAGCAGACACCACCGCTGCCGAGGAGGCCCTGGATGCCCTCTCCACCGCTGCCGCCAGCCCACTCCTCCGCGTTGAAGGCAAGACCGTGATCTTCCTCGCCCTAGACAACCGGCACAACGAGGCCATCACCCGCCTTTTGCTTCGCAAAGTCCTCTCCCGCACGCTCCTGAACAGCCTCGAGAACACCTACCAGCAAGGCCACCTGCACTACTCGCCCACCATGTACGTCGCAAAAGGTATCCTGCTCGGCCCGCCGTCCATGTCTCTTCTGCAACTTCTCCAAAACCACGGGTGCGAGCACCGCTTCTACGCCTCGCTGGGTCATCCCCAACCGCGCGACGCGGTTGGTATGCCAGAGGAGATCCGCGAGCATGAACGTGAGCGGGCGGCACGGGAGCAGGCGAAGGCCGCGGCGATGGGGTTGGCAGAGGTGAAGCAGCGAGAACCTGCCACTGCTATATCCCAAGAACAACGGGATCGCCACGGCCAACACAGTCCCCACGCTCCGTACCACTTCAAACTCCCATACCCCGAAACCTACCCCGAAGCCATGCGCACGCCGCCTTTGTCGCAACACCACCACTTTCCTCATGTAGAGGAGGAATGCGCGGCCCAACTCGCCGTCGACAACTGGCGAATGGTACAAGAATACGAAGCAGCTCGGCAAGAGCGCTGGCGCCATCATCAACAAGAGCAACAACGACGACAGGGAGGCAGGGGGAAGAAGGGAAAAGGAAAGGAGCGTGTTGAACGGCTGCCTTCGGATAGGTATTATGCCATGAATGGAGGAGGGATGGTGACTGAGTTGAGGACACAGCGCGGGAATGTCATTGGCGTGGTGGATTTGGAGGAGTTGAGGAAATGGCAGGCCGCGGACGGGGAAAGGGTGAGGAAGGAGGAAAGGACGGGGAGGGGACGTGGGAAGGTGGTTGTTTCGTAATTTCATCAAAATGGGTGTTTTTTCCAGCGGGTCGTATTCATATGGGTGGAGTGGTGAGTGATGTTGTACATGGCCTGGCGTTAGGGTGGGTCAGATTGTTTACTTTTTCAGGGGTATCATATTTATGGAGGTGACTTGTTTTGGGGGATACCTTGGGATGGATCCTGGCGTTGGCTCATATCTGGGTTTGACTAGATTGTTCATTACCAATTGCTTTCTTGAGGGTTTCATCATATTTCTAGTTTGTCGCGAGGTTATAATGATCTCAGGAAGATTGCTACCCTAGTACTTTTGATCATCGCATACTTACCCGGTCCAGCAAAAAGTCCAACATTCCACCAAACCATTTCAGCTGAACTTACTTACTCTTCACACTGCCATCACCATCATCGGCCCAACTATCACCCTTTCAGCAGGTCTGCATTGTGTCTCCTGACTCCCGAAATCTCTCCGGCGCGTCCTTCGCAACTCCTGAGTTGGGTCAGCTGACACCCTCGCCGCGAACCGCTCAATCCTCAAACCTCAACCTCTTTGGGTGAACACTCTTGGCGTATTACTGCTTGTGGTTCTCAGCATAGACAAAGTTCGCCGCTGGTAACAATCCGTCAGCAAAACATCAATCCCCAAACCCCACCATCCATCAGGTCACTCACCAACAGGCGACAGTCCATTCTCCTTCGCCCACTCCCTGACGCCCCTCGTCGTCACGCTTCCCCTCCTCCACCCTCCTAGCCCTTTCTCCTTCTCATCAAATCCCCACCTTGCTCTCTCCTTGGGCTTGGACAGCTTCAAGTCCTCCGTCGTCCCATTACTCGGCACAAACGCCAGCAGCACGTACCGGTGCAAGCCCGTCTTCTCGGGCGGCGTCGGACCGCGGTAGGACACAACTTCGTGCAAGTCCTTGAGCGGCATCGGCGGACACGGTGTCGGGTCTTTGGGATCGCACGGCGGTTCTTGAGGACCGTGATGGTGGTGTCCGTGCTTGTGGTGGTGATGCACCCGTCCCCAGGCGATCCAGTGGCAGTATTCGGAGTACTTGGGGTTGTTGCGGGAAGGGGCGTCCGGGTCGGTTAGGGCGATGATGTAGGTGGTGTTTTTGGCGTGGTGGTGTTTGTGGTCACCATTGTGGTCATGGTCGTGGTGGCCGTGAAGCGGGGTGGGGGAAGGGTCGCTGGGTTTGTCGGGAGGGTTGGTGGCGGGGATGTCGTGCAGAATGATGGTCGGTTCGTCGTGGAGTTTGGACGGGTCGATAGTGTTGCCGAGTTTGGCGCTGACGTGGGAGGACCAGGAGGCGTGGAGGATGAGGGAGGGGTAGAAGTCGTCGATTACTGTCCCAAAGCCAGAGGGTTAGTGATGGAAAGGTAGGGGTAGGAAAAGGAGAGAGTACCGGTGGGAATGATCTCGGCTTTCTTGAGCCTGGCAAGGTTGTCAGCTGGTGCCTGGAAAGTCGACTTAGATTGTCTCGGGGTGCTTACGCCTGGCGAACTTTCTCGGATGTCTCCAGGCCTTCGCTGGTGGGCGGTCCTTCAGCCATGACGTGTTGAAACTGACCTTTGAAGTGAGGATGACAAGACACGAGAGCTACACTGCCCAGGAGGAACACGTATAGAAGATGGAATAACTGTGCCATTGCTAGGGAGTCTAGAGATGATGCCGGAGGTTCTGAAGTCGATTAAGAATCCATCCCAATATTTCACGCAGTTTTGTCAAGTTGCTTGGTGACACAGAGACACACGGCGTTGTCTATGACGATGATGTCATCGGATCTCAGAACCACATGGGATCACTCCACCTCTGCAGACCAACCATGAGTCTCATGTTCCGTTCGTCTTGGCGATGTATTAAGTCATAGCTATCCACACAAACAAGAGCGTACATTCATGATTAAAGAGACAAGGCTTCCTCGGGGGTGGTGATTCTGAACATGATGTCAGAGGTTTTATCCGCCTCCAAGGCCATCGTTGCAGTATTGGCATGCAATAAGTATAAGAGAACTCCAGAGTCAGAGAACTGAACACTTGCCGGTGGCTCCCAATTAGAGTGATAACCATTTCGTCATTGCCGGACTTATATTGGAAAGAGTTCGGGTTCAGACGGCTCGTCGGGGGCGATATCAGCATCCTAGAATTGACATGGAGCTGGCTAGAATACTCCGTGAAGTCAGTGTCCAACACCATCCATGAACTGTCTCGCCACAGTCTCTCGGACATCACGAGGCCTTTCTCGATTTCACGGAACAATCACATATGTGGCCAGACTCATATGGGGATATGATCACCACCATCTTAAACGAATTGAGGTTGCTGTCCAAAACAAACATCAATATCATCCACGCTGTCGTTCGAGGAACTATCACCACTTCGAAGTAATCCGCGCCAAACCCAAGATGGCGGCACCGCATGGCCTCCAATCCGACCCTGGGGTACAACTCCTCCGGGAGCACATCACACCCATTCCTCCGATTTCTGATCCGGACTTTGAGAGACGGGTCGGCAACTTCATTTCACAGCTCGTCACTGGCGACGACGTCCGGGTGGTCCTGATTGGCGACGGATCTCACGGAACGTCCGAGTTCTACACGGCACGCGCAATGATGACGCGCCGGCTTATCGAGATGCACGGTTTTAACATCGTTGCTGTCGAGGCGGATTGGCCGGACGCTGAGGCAGTAGACCGCTATGTCCGCCACCGGCCAGGGCCCAGAGCTAGTATTGACCCGGCGACGGAGGCAAAGAGAGCGGGGAGAGAACCGGCCTTTATGAGGTTCCCAACATGTAGGTTGACATCCATTCTTTGACTGAGGAATGTGAGTATTGACCTTAGGTTCAGGGATGTGGCGCAACCAAGAAGTCCAGCGTTTCACTGAGTGGTTACGGCACTACAACTACGGACGCGACCCCAAACAGCCCGACGCTGTCGGCTTCTACGGGCTTGATCTCTACTCCCTGGGAAGATCAATGCACGAGGTGCTCGACTATCTTGAGCACGTCGACAAGGATATGGCCAAGGTCGTCCACGACCGCTACAAACACCTCATGATCTGGGCCGATTCGCCGCACGACTACGGCATTGAAGCCTTGTCCGGCAGCTTCCGAGACTGCGAAAAGGACGTCTTTTGGGTGACGCGCGAACTCCTGTCCCGCAAACCGCAGTACGCTTCCCGCCACGACGACGGCGAAGAATTCCACAGCTGCGAGCAAAATGCCCGCGTCGTCCAGGACGCCGAGCAGTATTACAAGATCATGTACCGTGGCCGCGACGAGTCCTGGAACCTGCGCGACCGGCACATGTTTGAGTCGCTCGCGCGTGTCATGCAGCACCGGTCCCGGCCCGGCCTTCCCGCCCGCGCTGTGGTTTGGGTGCACAACAGCCACGCCGGCGATGCGCGCGCGACCAGCATGGGATGGGCGCGCGACGAGCTCAACATTGGACAGCTGTGCCGCGAGGCGTTTGGGCGCGAGGCCGTGCGGCTGGTCGGGTGCTGCACGTACGGCGGCACGGTGGCCGCGGCGAGAAGGTGGGATGGGGATATGCAGGTGATGAGGATCCGGCCAGCGCTGGAGGGGAGTTATGAAGAGATGATGCACGCTGCGGCTGCGTCGGGGGAGGAGGGGGAGAGGGTGGAGGTGGTGAGTGCGTGGACGGGGAGGAGGAGGATGGTGCCCAAGGAAGGAAAAGGCAAGAATTTTGTGTTGGATTTGAGGGAGGGGTATTGCGACAAAAGGTTGAGAGAGGAGTTGATGAGGAAGAGGCTGGAGAGGTTTATTGGGGTCATCTACTCGCCGCATACGGAACGGCAGTCGCACTATTCGATGGCGGTTCTGCCGGAGCAGTTTGATGGGGTGGTTTGGATTGACGAGACAAGGCATGTCGGCACACTCGAAGTGCATCAGCCTCATGTGCCTCTAGAGTATGATGAGACATGGCCATTCGGTCTGTGAGAGATGGATGGCCAGGAAAGGTGGAGCAAGGAGTAGATTGGCCTAGTTGAGATCTGCTGAGCGAAGATTGGTCGGATGGACTGGGTTCAGAGAGTTAAGAAAGGAAACATGTCAAGGTTTGGGGGATCGGGGAATGTGTCAAGAGATTGCAGGTTCACTACGTCATATTGCCTGGCGTCACGGGGATGTTCTTAGCACAAGCTTTCTTTGCGAGCACTGAGTCAAGATCATGAGAGCTCCTCACATATATCACTGGCTGTCCCCCTTAAACTTGTTTTATTGTGCCGACGGCCTTGTCGACTTCATATTTCCTGAGACCTCTTAGCAATTCCCGCCGGCTTAGTGATATAAATTCTATCAGACGCAAGTTCTTGACCCATCATCATCATGAGTGACCCATCTCGGAACCGGGAGCGTGGCCTCCGTGCCGCCCTCAGCAACCCCCGTGTGTCAGAGGAGGCTAAGGCTCACGACAGAGAGCTTCTGGCTACCGAATTCGGTGAACAAATCTCAGAAGAGCCACAGCCAGCAGTCCGTTCTGGCCGGCGCGCATCCACTTCTAAGAAAGGCTCCCATGCCGCAGCATCGCACAGTGAACAAGCTTCGCCGTCAGGAGAGAAGCCTGAGGCTCCTCCAAAGGCAACGGGCCGCCAGACGCGTCGGGCTTCGGGTGGCGACGTTGGCCTGCAGGGGCATAGCAGAGGGGAAGAAAAGGACAAGCATAATGTGTAAGTGTCTGGGAATACGTGTATCTTGGCAGGTTCAACTTGTCGACCCCTACATTCCCCTGATCTGTTTCGTTGCCCCTTTCTCTCCTGGTATCTTTGTGCTTTTGAGGCATCGCGATTAACCACCGAGTACACATAAAGCATCCGCGGACTCAAAGCAGCGCTCAAAAACCCTAATGTATCGGAGAAAGCCAAGGAAGCAGACCGCCAGAAGCTTCGCGAGCTGGGTGAGACAGTCGAATGATAATTAACGAAAAGAGCTTCCAATAAGGCAATGTTGATATGAATTGTGGGAGTCTGTAATAGTTAGGCATTGCTACTTTGAGGTCAAAACGATGCTCGAGGCGAGTTCAACTGATCAATATGCTCACAAGCATGGAAACTGTTCCAATAGAATAGTACACTTTTGGAGGAAAAGGGCCCAGACAACTCAATAGAGTGTTTGTTCCCGGACATGAGCAATTGGAACCCACTTTATATTCACTGCTCATGCAATTTACATTCTTTGGTGACGCACCCTGGGTCATGTTCACTAATTGGAGCTTTCTACGACCGGTGCTAAACTCAGCCACAACAAACTTAATGCAACGGGATTCCGTTTGGTGGGTCTTCTCAAGAGGCATTATTTGCGGATTTACTGGCCCACGCACCTTACATACACATGTACCTCCCTACCTCCATGTGGATGTACATACAACCTCGTCCACCCCAATGCATCACTGCCTGATCTAGGGGCCTTTTACGTATTAGTATGGCAAATCAGCTTCCCCTTTAGCTTGCCAACTGGGCTTGGAACACAGCTCAACTCCCCCACATGCAGCTCATCATGCCGCCACGACATATGCAGGCCATTCATTGCGATATATCCAATTGCTCATGGCCCTTACTCATCACGTGAAATGCCAACCCTCTGCGAGGTGGGCGTGCCTGACGTCCATTTCTACTCCAAAGATTAACCCCTCTTACCCCGCTATTGCTCTTCCTTTCTTCAGCCATCTTCTATTCCCACCAGTACAAACCACTCCGTCAGAGCATTCTTGATACCAGCTGCAAACATGACCAGCAAGGTGTGAGTAAAATATTAGTACCGGGGAGAATGCTGCCTTTCGAGCCCAGCTCATTGGAAATCTAGCTACCTCGAAGTGGAATGGAATGGCCCTGTGCTGGACGCCAACTACAATCCGACTGGCAAGGTAGAAGGTAAGTACTAAGATCTACCTTGCCTCCACCCTTTTGTTTTGCACCCGAGCGGGCGCTATTGTTGTTGCTAACTCAAGCTACAGAGCAGCGCGGTCGTATCAACATTAACCTCTTCGATGACGTTGTTCCGAAGACCACCCGGAACTTCCGCGAGCTCTGCACCGGCCAGAACGGCTTCGGTTACGCGGGCTCTGCCTTCCACCGCATCATCCCCGAGTTCATGCTCCAGGGTGGTGACTTCACCCGTGGCAATGTAAGCCGACAAAATACTCTACCGGACCTATACTTTCAGCCATCGAACTGGCTCTGACCATAACAGGGCACTGGCGGCAAGTCTATCTATGGCGAGCGCTTCCCCGATGAGAACTTTCAGCTGAGGCACGACCGCCCTTTCTTGCTGTCCATGGCGAATGCCGGCCGGAACACGTAAGCTTGTTAACCAAAGTCAACTGTTTGCTAGCCAAATGTGCTAACACTCCTTTCCCAAATCAGAAATGGCTCCCAGTTCTTCATCACCACCGTTGTAACATCCTGGCTTGATGGCAAGCACGTTGTCTTCGGCGAGGTTGCCGACGACGAGTCGAAGAGGATTGTCAAGTCCCTTGAGGCTGTCGGCAGCGACAGTGGTGACATCCCCCGCAAGTGGGGGAAGCGGCCGACCATCGTTGCCTGCGGTGAATTGCAGGAGTAAGCGGCTCGGATGCCGTCTTTAATAGTTCTGTGTAGACTGGGTGTCAACATCACTCGGCTCATGGGACACATTGATGGAATGGGATCCAAGAAGGAGCTAGCTGATGCCGCTGGGACTCCGGCGAGGGAAAAGAACCCCAGGGCATTATCCGCCCTGCTTTCAGATGTGATGAAGTTCCTCCATGTGATATCGGTCGTATCAAAGGATGGCTGACAGTGCAAGTTGAACTAAGCTGGTTTGCAACAGGGGTGTCAAGAGGGGGTAAAGGCCTCTATTGCTAGATTGGCGGTCAACCGGTCACGCGAACTCCAACGTGTCGCGTTTTGCGCTTTCAAGCGCCTTGCACGTTTGAGCTCACGGTTTCCATACGGTCGGGCCGGTCCATACAGCCCGACCCGCACAACGGTATAGTTGTATGGTTATCTAGCACACAAAACGAATCCGTTGATGCCACTAATAATACATAGTGCAGCCTATAGCGTCTCTGGTATGTAACACAGTAAGACTGCAATCGTAATCGAGGACAGCAGCCAGGACAATCGGGAATCACAGGACTTGGAATCACTCATAATTCGTAGCAACCTTGGTGCATTTGGGCCGCCGTTTTGTTAATCACCTTACGGGAAGGGTCTTGTATTGAAGGCACGTACTCCATAGGTGACTCAGTTGCAGGACAGCAGGGTGCAGGAGGTCAGGAGCCTGGGAATAGTAGTGTCACCAGTAGCTAATTCAAGCCCCAAATAAGGCTCAGAGTGTCTTAACCGCGATCGGTTTAACCCTTCCCTCTTTTATTGAGCGAGGAACGGTGATAAAGTCGATCTCTGAGTTCTCTTCCAACCATCGCAATTCTAGATTCACTCTCCACTTGGGGAATCCCCCGGGAAACCTGGGTTAGACCATCATCTCATGTCTCAATGTGGTTCCTCATAGCAATCCATGACGGACAGGAGCATCGGAGATGTCATGTAACTCCAATGCCAACCATACCAAAGGCGCTGAGCCACACAGATCTGCATGGCTAGAACGCAACATCTTTTCCCATTCCTGCAATATCGGTTTAGTATGTGTGAAACGCACATACATTGTACATCAACCTCCGCATGACCATTCCCCTCACGTCAAGTCGGAGTTTTGTGGGGGCGGGGGAGCAGTGCCCGAGTGCTTGGATCGTAGTGTAGCTGAATCCGTTAACTTAAGATGTTTCCTGACACTCTAGCTGCTGATCATTGAGATGATATGCCACTCAGGCATCTTGTCCACTGTGGATTCCGCTAAGTTTCGGTCTTTCGCTCTCAGATCTTCGATGAACATCCCCATTCCTAGGACACCGAGAAGGCTGTTTCCCTACTAGATTGGTTGAAAGTACAGTCCGATCCCTGCAGATCACCACCTTTCATGTACTGTGGTACATACTCTGTACACAGTACCGCCGAATATCTTCATAGGATGATGATCCCGTCCAGGGACTGGCCTTGCACTAAGACCTCCTCAGGAACCAAGCGGTCCTGTATGGCGGAAATGCCCTTCGGCTATCCTGTTTGCACGGAAGCGAGGAGGGGGACAAGGGCCAATGAGTCCTTCAGCTAGATGAACCGTTCGAACCCAGCACAGCAACTTCACATACTTACCTACCTACCTACCTACCTAGGCACCTCTCGAAGAATGTCCATAACCCCTGCATTATCGTGAAGCATTTTGACCATCCCCACCATTTCGTGGCATGTGTTGATTTCTCCATGTCCTTTGAGAGGCAATTTCTAGAAGGTGGAGAACAGTTAAAGCGTGCAGATCAAGCGAGCTTCCCCAGAGCTGAGCAGACATTCATACCTAACTGAGTTTAGCCCAGGCCCCAGTCAGCTATTCGATCTGTCTGGGGCGCATGGTGTATCCTGCCTCTCACCCAGGTACCGAGCCTAGCGTACTCCATACCCTGGAGCTCTCGATCACTGCTCCCTGAGTTGTCGGCGGGCAAGCCCTAGGAACACAATGTGTCGAAGGGCACCTCATGCAGGGCCAAGTTCTTGGCCCTCAGGGGCTCCGATAAGAGGCAAACGCTCATTGAGTTCAAGGTTTTTGTCCCCTGATTTGTGTTACCTACCTCCTACGGAGGAATACAGTTGTAACATACAGTATCGGCTGCGACTTGACTGAGGTGGGAGGCCCAAGTTCACCTTTAAACCCGCGGAAGCCCGGGTGAAAGGGACAACGTTGGTCAGGGGCAGATTGCACGAGGGTCTCCTCACTTGCGCCGAAGAACATGCGCGTTTTCTGGAGCCTCAGGCACCTCAGCAGGCCATTGTCCAGCGGAAAAGGCCGAATACGACCTTGGCCCGAGCTGCTGGTTGCGGTTGGGGATGAAATGCATCCCGGTTTTGGATCACCAAGGCGGAATTACAACCATGCCCCTAATGTGCCATTCCGGTGGACCTCACGGAGAAAATCAGGTACATGCTACCGTACAGATCAACCAGTCAAGTTGGACTCACCACTCGCCACGCAAGCAGTCTCATCAAAATTTCTCTTGCCACCCCAGTGCTCCACGGTTGCCAAACGGTGTTTTCACCGTGTTGGGATGAAACTCGTCACTGACGGGTTGGTATGGAATTCGCTCTTCGCTCCTCGCGTCTTCGACCGTTAGTGAGCGTGCGGTGATGGAGATTCGCCGACCTGTCTCATCCTTGCCTAAACCCAAGGCCGAGGTGGAAAAACCAATCGTGGGCCGGGGTTGAGAATTTCCTCGCATGAGACCGAGTGCCAAGAGACGTACTGCGTAACGCCGGAGGAATTCAACAGCCGCTTCAGCGATCACGGCCCGCTGTCCCAGACATTTGTTGCGCTGTAATTTCACGTAAGATGACGTCCGATGGCGTCTGGGACCCCAAGAAAGTTCCCGGTGGGGTCGGAAAGATCTCCGTCGGTAACTTCCATTTGAGGAAAGCAAGCAGCCACACAGCAAAATCCACTTTTTCAAGGGAAGCGCTTGTGAAAAAAAAACAAACAGGGGAAGTATCACTTGGACGACAAGGATACTTATCGGATGTTTTCGCCGAAACAAACACAAACCTGGAAGACGATCCCACGCCACAGCTAGCCGCTGGATCAACTAGGCTACGGACGTTCTCTTTGGTTCACCTTGGACGATGGTCTTACTTGACAGCAGATCGGCTGTTTTTGCGTTTCACAACGGCCCGTTACCTATCTTTCCACTTGGCTGCAGCTCACTGCATGAAATGAGGTCGGGTACGTGTGCCCTGCAGCTCAATTCTGCCGCCGTTGCTGTAAAAATGCCACCACTTGCCAGAATCATCACCTCACTGCACGGCCGGGTCGCTGTCCCGCACCAACGTATCATGCCCGGGTTGCAAGATCTTCAACGTCGCACCATGTGCGGGCAAGCCACGCGACCACGGTCCAACTTCCAGAATGCCATTTTGCTCCCAGAGCATAGGGCATACCGCAGGGCCTTCGGCGTCCCCTTGCCCTCTAGTAGGCCAGCAAGGCCCAACGCTCGGACTGCCAAGCACCAAGACCTCTCGATGCGAGACGGTTATTCCTGGCTCCATTGTATGGCTTCGCCCTGTGATTGGGTACCAGCTCTAAGCGATGTTTCTCTGCCCGTCTTTTCAAGGATCGACCCTCGATCGCTGTCCCTGCACGGCGTTGCACAACCATGATGGCGTTGGGGAACTTCGGGACTGTCCGCCATTGGGTTCCGCTGGATGGAGTCGCAACGTTGTGTCGACGCTCACCACACGCTCCGCTCGACCGTGCTTGATGACAAGGTTGAAAGCTGGAAGTTTTGGGACCAAAAAAATAAACCACCGGTCTTAGCTGTGACGCTCTTACGTACGCTTGGGGTATTTTCATCCCATCTGCTCTCACTCGCAGGATGACCGCAGGTCTCCTCAGGGGCCTTGTTGGTGCGGCCGGGCCTCTGATGTCCCGCCTCCACCCACCGCGGAGCATGTTGCAACTCTAGTAAAGTCTGTGTAACAGTGAATCTCGCTCGGGACAGGGTGCATGAACGCAAGGTGGCAGATCCTACTAAGGTTTTGTTTCCACAGCCCACATGATGTGCCGCCCAAGTGCCGTGATCTTCCTTCATATGTATCCCCCGCCCCTCCGCAAGTCCGCTCCATGACTCGTGTCAAACGCCTTGCTCCACGTGGGAGTTTTGTTCATTACCAGGTCCTCCGGTGTTGACATCTCCGCGTGTTGACATCTTTGGCGTTGGCATCTCACCCACGTTCTCTCTCACCACCTAACAAACCAGGCCGTTCACTATGGATGGATTCACTCCAGATCATTCCCGGGACGGCGAGTCCCGGGTGTCCGAAATCATCCACATCCTGGCCGTGACCAGCACATTATCGACATTGGCCGTCCTGCTACGATGCTATTCCCGCGGCTACTTGATCAGGAGTTTCGGTGCCGACGACTTGGTCATGATTCCAGCACAGGTAGGATCCCAGTCTCTGAACGAGAGGTCTGGCAAAGAAGTTACTCTAACAATCTTGCTCCAGATGTTGACAATAGCATCGGCTGTGGCTATTGGTCTTGAAGCCAAGTATGGACTCGGTCGTCACTCCTGGATGCAACCACCCGAGCACCAAATCCCCTACATGAAGGCCTTTTACACCTCCATCGTCGTCTACAACGTCGCCGTCTGCCTCACCAAGATCTCCATCCTCCTCCAATACTACCGGCTCTTCTCCAACACCGCGTTGCGGCCATTCATCTTGTGCGGACTCTTCTTCCTCTCCGCTTGGGGGATAACGCTATCTCTCCTGCTGCCCATGGTCTGCATGCCGGTCGCCCGCTTCTGGGATCACTCCGTCGACGGCGTCTGCCTTGACAATCTTACCATTTGGTATGTCATGGCGGGCGTCAACGTGACCACCGACTTTGCGCTCTTTACGATGCCCATCCCGGTGATCAAGTCCTTGAACCTGCCCAAGCGGCACAAGGCCATGTTGGTGGGTGTTTTTGCGCTCGGCATCTTGTAAGTGTTCACTTCTCAATCCACCTGCCCCTGAGCACCTGCTAACACTGCCGAATAGTCCCTGCGCCGTCTCGATTTACCGCATCCGCACGCTCGGCGCCGCTGCCGTCGCTACCGACCCTACCTGGGACAACGTCGACGCCGCCACCTTCTCCTTCCTCGAGCTCACCGTCGGCGTCATCACCGTGTGCCTACCGACATTACGACCCTTGCTCGTTCGCATCATGCCGCGCGTTTTCGGCACCATGATCCACACGGCCGGCTCCGTCCAGACGATTGGTGGCGGAGGAGGTCGTTCGGGTCGGAACTACGCTACAGGCCGCTCGGGACGTTCGACCATGTTTTCGACGACATCATCGGCCACGAGGCCTGCGGGGGGGAAGAGCAGCAGGGTGTTAGACGGCTCAGAGAGCATGGAGGAGCTGAGGTCGGAGAGGCCCAAGGGGGACCAGGATATCGAGTTTTCCGCCATGGATCTGAACCGCACACGGCCCGGGCCCAAGCCCTCGTACATTGTCAGCGTGGTTGCCGATGGGTCCAGGGCCCCAGAGGGGAGGCCCAAGAGGTCACGCAGTGATGCAGCCGCGATTACGGCGACGACAACGGTTACACAACATATTTCTTTTTCTGGGCAAGACCTCGGGAGTAATGGGGAGAAGGAGGCGGTACACTAGGTGTGGTCAGGTTACGTGTATTCTCGGTATGGGTTTATTATGTCATGGCTCGGCATGGTAGGCGTTTAAAGATACCCGGTTGGTTTTTGTATTACTACCATCTTCTACTTCGACTCTGTTCATCCGGGAGCTGGTGGACTTTGATCAGGGGACTTGCTCTTACGACTTACAAGATAGTAATAATCTGGCGAAGATCTAGACATGATGACAATTACCCAAGTTTAGACGCCCTGTCTTAACGTCCAAATTAAGAAACGAAACACCGAAACACAAAACTCTCCCGTGCCCATATTTAGACAACACAACTACGCCGCACGATTTCATCCCAGCTTTGAGCATTGAACGTTTCACAATTTCTTGAAACAACACATCCCCCGCCTCTCGATACACACCGCACGTTTTCATCACAGGTCCGACGACTAATAACGTCATTCTCAAATCAACCCCCCTTTTCACATGGCGATCCTCATCGAGAATAGATCCTCGCGTTACACCAATCCCGAACGATCTCCATCAGGTCCTGCGATTGCCAACATCACGGTCGCCGCCGTCATCGTTAATATCCTTATCGTCATGATCCTCATTCGTCGCCGCCGTCGCCGCCGTCGCCGTCATCATCCGCATCATCCTCGCCATCTTGCGCGTCGCGTTCTGGGACCGAGAAATTCGGATCGACGTGTATCGCGTTCTTGAACGCCTGCAAGGCTTGGGCAAACTGGGCTCCGCCGGGCCAATACGGGCCTCCGTCGCCGGAGCTGAACGGAGGCAGTCTGTTTTGGTCTCGCAGGGCCCGTTCCTCTGCGCGGCGGGCCTTCAAGGCTCTGTTCCGCAGTATGACAGCATCGCGTTCCTCCTGGCGGTTGCGGGTGATGGTGTCCTGGCGAGAGAGGCCCAGAGGTACTCTGTGCGCGGGAGGGTCGATGTCGTTGGGTGATGGGGCGCGGCTGGTGAGTTTTATTTTCTTAGAGGAAGGTCCGCCGGTGCTGTCTGATGGACGTTTCTTGTTGGGGTCTTGAGGTTGTGGGTCTGTTGTGTCTGGCTGTGGCGTCTCCAGAGTTGTAGTGGCGGTTGCCGCGCGACGAGCCAAAACCATGGCCCTGCCGATGATATCATGAGCTGACGGAGGGAGACGTTGATCCTGGAGTAATGGGGTTGCTATCGCCGGCACCTGGTCCAGCGACAGTTGGTTCGACGATAACCATGTGGTGAGAAGATCAGTCAGCAGTTGTAGTTGTCGTCGGGTAACCCGCGCGCCGGTTAGCGTCGGTGGGAGCTTGTTCACCCTTATCCACATGTCCCAGATACCCTGGAACTCTTGTTCATGCATTAAAAGTTGACGTTTTGCCGTTGGAGGCTTAGATACCGGAGGTTGTGTTTGACTGTTGGTTTGTGGTTGACCAGGAGGATTGCTCGTTTGTGGCCTTGCAGGAGGAACTGCTGAACCACACCCATATCCTTGAATCGGTGTGTTTTCAGCTAATACCTTGTTGCGGTCCTTCTGAAGGACTCTGACCCATGCTTGGTGATCCCTTGCAGTGTAGTCGATGCCCATCAGGTAGTGCAATGACGCGACCAACTGCTTTATCATGTCGTTTGATGAAGTGTTTCCCCAGCCATTTATTTGCTTCCAGCCGATGACCTCATAACGCAGGAAGGCCATGACGTTCGCGATAGTCTGCAGGCCGCAACTGTGTCCGTCCGTTTGTCTCGGCACATTAGGACGGTAACTGTTTCCGTCTTTTGGGGGCTGGTGACCTGAAGCCTGTAGCCATTGTTCCAATTCTTGTCGGGCGTTTGTCGCCCTTGACAGTCGATCCGACCGTATTGTTACCTTTTGACCGTTGTTGAGTGTAAACTCCGTGCTAGTTTTGATGCCTGCTGAATCGAAATGCCAGCTGTCACCCGTCTTTGTATTGTAAATAATGACGGTCCAATGAAACGATGCCCGACTGTTCACCAGATGAACGGTGAATGTGGCATTGGCGAGACGTCCAAGATAAGCCTGCCTGTCGTTCTCGGGAACTATGTCTTGGACGTTAAGACCCGGCGCCCCCGTTCCATCTGGGTTCTCAATGTTTAGGGTGTAAACACCGCCTGGGACAATCCACCATCTTCCTGACTGTCGGTTTCCTAGGCGCGCATTTTGCTGATCCATGACCCACGTCATCAATCGGTCCATGAGGTGAGAAATTTGCTCTCCGTCCAAGTACCCCGGTTGATGCGTGACTTCAAGGCCGTTATGGCAAGCTTTAAAAGCCTCCAGTTTGAGGAGGCCGGGCGGGCTGCCTCTGTTTGCATTCTCGATGTTGTCCAAAACTGGGTGAGAAATTCTATCGTAGAGTTGATGCAACAACGTTGCATCTTGGCTATTTCCCCCAACAGGCCCCTGAATGGGATCGGCGACCACACCCTGAAAACTCCATGGAGTGACGGGTGTGTTGAAGGCAACTGGATGATTTTGACGGTCAGGCAGCTCAAGACATTGTGAGGCTACAGGTGTCGGCCTGCTGGGGAACTCATCCAAGTAATCGTCCCTCTTTCTTCGATTTGCTGCATTGCGTTGGCGAGGAGGCATATTGACTCATAGATTGAAAATGATCGATTGAGATGTGTTTCGACTAAAAATGGTTGAGTTACTTGCGCTGAAGAATCTTTGGAGAGCGAGTTTGCTGTTTAAGGTATGTGCTTGACTCGATGGTCACTAAAACCCCATGAAAGTCATTTGAACATTCTATAAACAGAGGTCAGGATATGCCATGCTTCCTTACCGCTCTCTGAAACCGGGCGGGGAAGGAGAATGAATGGGCAACAAAGCACAAAAAGCACACAAAGCAATCCATTCGAGGACTGATGCGTTGCCGTGGACTAATCCGGCGTCTGCAAATAAACCATGGCTTTGTTTTCCTTCTCATGGGATGGAGGAGCCTTCTTTGGCTGATCGAGGTATTATTCCTTGCCCCCCTGACTGGATTATCCTAATGAGCCGAAGTCGAGTTCCAAGTCAAGCGTGGTCGTCAACTACAACTCTCAGTTGGCACCCCATCTAAGCTGGTCTTGTCATATTAATACAGAGTCCACGTTCCCATAATAAATCTTTAGCCACATGTTGCTTTTTGTCCAATTAGAGACAGTCTTTGAGTTAATAACAAAGGGGTACATGCCCTCATAGCCATGTGGAAACACAACAATCTTACAACTATTATATTAACCGACAAAGGATAGAAACAAACAATACCTAGTGCCGAGAGCCACGAACCTAGGTAATACTCTGTGAATCCCAGACAGAAGAAGAGCCAAGTGTATTCAACTAGACACAAGACAGAAGAGACAGAAGGAAAAGAGGTAGAAACCCTTCCGTATCAGACTGGTCACCAATTTCTCCATCAAACCAGACCATTGCTCTCTACGGCTGACTGCCTGCAACAACTACCTGAATTAAGCCCTAACAACCGACGCAGGACGCAGCCTCCGCCCCTTTCTCAGAAGCCTGACAAGTTCTTTAATCACGGCCAACCGCTCCGCTCTGGTGAACGCCTTGACTTGAGCCTTCCTTGCCTGCGCTTTCGCCGCGGTACTATTACGACCCCTGTTCGGCTTCGGAACCGAGAAATTCGGATCGACGGTTATGGCTGCTTTGAACGTCCTCCAAGTGGGGGGAGCGGTCGTAGCAGGGGCTCCGCTGGGACCTGGACCGCCGTCATCGTCATCGTCATCGTCATCGTCATCGTCCTCAGCCTCAGCCCCGTCCTCAGCCTCAGCCTTAACTTCATCCCCAACCTTATCTTCATTCTTACCCGCGTCGTCGCCCTTGCCCCTATGCGGCGTGAAAGTTTTGTCGACGTGTATAGCATCCTTGAACCTCTGCAAAAGGTCTTCCGCGCTGTCACCGTCAGACTGCTGGAGCCCAGATTCGCCCTCGTTCTTGCTTCCCTCATCCATGCCGCCCTCGTCGATGGTTTCCTGTTCCTTCTCATCCCTTGTGGTGTTGTCATCAGGCGGGTTGAATTTGTCTGGGGATTTCTCGCCGTCGTGTCTCGGTCTTTTCGGGGGAGGCCCATCAGCGCCATCACCTTGATGCGGTCTCTTGATCCCTCGCGAATCCTGCGTCAAGATGGGCGTAAGACGTTGCATGAATTGCCCATCCACCAAGCCGTCGGCAGCGAGAATTTGAGAAGCCAGGCGAAGCAGGTCATCCGTCGAATGCTGGTACGACGAGCACCAGTCGTGTAGGAGATCGCCCAAGCGTCCGAGGTGCTCGTCGGTGAGGTCCGCCAGGGCCGGTGGGTTTTGTATCCGACGCACCAGTAGCCATGTGTCCCAAATTTGAAGGAATTGTTGGAAAGGTGTCTTTGGTTGTTTCCGCTGTTTTGGTTTTGATGGCTCTTCTGGTTTTGACGGGTCTTCTGGTTTTGACGACTCTTCTGGTTGTGCTGGCTGTTCTGGTGGAGATGGCTGTCGTGGTTGTGGTGCGAACCTGGGGCCGGACAATGGACCGAGTCCATAGCCCTGAATTGGTGGCTCTTCCTCCTCTTTCTTCAGGGCAATGGTAATTGCTCTGTGATCGTCGGGTGAATAATCGATCCCCATCAAGTAGTGCAGCGACCCGACAAGGTCCGCCACCATGAAATCTGACGATTTGTTCCTGTCCCAGCCTCTGACTCTGTTCCAGCCTAGAACCTCGTGACGTAGGAAAGCCAGGACATTGGCAATGCACTGTAAGCCACAGCTCCAGCCATCGTTCTGCTGGCGTGGCCATATGTTGTAAGCTTGTCCGTTTGGCGGGATCTGATGTCGATTTGTGTTTCGTAGCCACCTCTCCAGCTCCCGACGAGCTAGCCTAGCCCTGGATTCTTTGGTTGATGTCTGAGGTACTCCTTTCTTATTCTTCTTTGTCGTTCTGTTCCTCATCGAGTCAAAATGCCAGCTATCACCAGTTGCGGGCCTGTAAATGATGACAGTCCAATGATTGGCTACTTCGCTGTGGACAAAATGAACCGTGAATGTCGCGTTTGCAAAGCTTTGAAGGAGCGCCTGCCTGTCAGCCTCGGTAAAGGAGCTCTGAACGTCAAGGCCTTTGGCTCCCGAATCTACATTCTCCGCCTCTAGTGTTTCGATATTGAGTGTTAACTCGAGTCCGGAAGCAATCCACCATCTCCCTGACTGTCGGTTTCCGAGTCGTGCTTCCGGTTGGTCCATGACCCACGTCAGCAACCGTTCCGCAAGGTGAAAGATTTCGTCTCCCTGGAGATAGTTACGAGCCCGCGCACGCTGAAGTCCGTTGTGGCAACTGTGGAATGCTATCCATTGTTGATGGCCTATCGGGTTGCCTCTGTTTGCGTTCTCCGCGAGGTCCAATATCGGATGCGCAAATGGGAGGTACTGGGTCAGGAACTTATTGTACGGCTGGTTGTCTCTCGGGGTTGGGGGATCTTCCTGTTCAATGTCGGCATCATCCAAGGTCAACCAGTTGATGGGATATGGTCCACTGAAGGCTACTGGGTTCCTTTGAGGGTGAGGTAATCTAAGCGTCTTCTCAACATCCGTCGTCGGTGCTTGCGAGAAAGCAGTCAGATAGCTGTTTTCGTTCGCCTCGTTGCCCGTGGCGTTGGCCGTGGTTTTGCCTGTGGCCTTTCCTTTGCCATTGCCCTTTACTCCTCGAGGAGGTTGTACGCGACGAGGGGGCATTATGATTGTTGAAAGTGAATACAATTCAGGAAGGCTGTGTTTGATAGGTAGCAGAGTCCTGTAGCTGACCGCACTGGTCAAGGACTTCGATGGTTATGTGTCTTACACAACAAGGCGATGGATGCAACGTCTTTGGGAATTCATAGGATTCAAGTCTGGTCCATTATAAGTGTTGTTTCTTTGATCGGCTCGGGGAACTCTCGATGGTAAATGAACGGATAACAAAGCCCACAAAGCAATCAATAAACGGATGGCGCCGCATTGGACAGATCCGGTGTCTTGAACTAAGAATAAGGCTTTGTTGCTTCACTCAACTCACCGAAAGTAGCCTCTTCGACGCAAATACCAAGAACCGATGTCCCGATGGATAGCCTGGGTAAGCCACCCTCTTAGGACCCCCAAGTCTCTACGAGAGCTGGGGGCTCAAGATGAGGACCATTATTATCGACTTTTCTTATACAAAATTCACTGTACTTGTGAAGATTTACAGAACGCACTCAGGGACTTGAATTAAATAGGGTGACCACATGTATATACCCAAGACTCTATCTACTAGTGAGGAACAGAAAATAATAATAATAAAAAATTAAGAAAAGAAAGAAAAAGAGAAAGAGGAAAACGAAAAGAGAAGAAAGGGCCAAGAGCCGGTTAAGAGGAATAGGCAAGAAATCTTATAGCGGGATGCCTGTTATCCAAGATATCTCCTGACCGTCGACAAGACTGTCGCGTCCCAAGCTGAAGTTCCACCATACTGACTACTCCCTGCAGGGTGGTTCAACTTTGATCCCGGGAGCTGGCTCAGGAGTCTCGAAAATACGGGTCTAGGAAGGACTGACAGTTGAGACACGTTTGTGATGGGGATTCCATTCTGAGAAAGCCATTGAACCAAGACCACCGACGCGGCGCGCCGTCGGGCAAGATCTTGTTGAGTGGGGATTTTCTGGGAAGATAAATTGGAGGGCACCGTTGGTTTGGGGGCTATGATGGGACGCTTTGGGACTTTTCTCGGCGTAGGTGGTTTGGGGGGACGACCTGGCGTAGGAAGCCTTGGAGGCCGAACAGCTGTAGGAGGCTTTAGAGATTGGGTTGGTGTAGAAGGCAGCGTTGACCTTGGAGGTACTGGTGATCGAGTTGTAGTGGGAGTTTGTGGAGGCCGAACTGGTGTAGGAGGTTTTGGGGATCGACCTAGTGTGGGAGGCTTTAGATGTTGGGTTGGTGTAGAAGGCAGTGTTGGCCTTGGAGGCACTGGTGATTGAGGTGTTGTAGGAGCTTGTAGGGCCCGACGCGGTGTGGGAAGCCTTCGAAGTTCGGTTGGTGTAGAAGGCGGAGTCGGGTTGGGAGGGACTGGTGGTCGTGGAAGTGCTGTTGGTTTCTTAGGGGCGACTCGAGGTCCTGGTTGTGCAGGGGGAGCCAAGACGAGTCCAAGCCCATATCCTTGGATTGGTGGAAGGTCATGCACGTTCCCATTCATCATAGCGTCTATGATTGAACTGTGATCGTTGGCGGTGTAATCGATGCCCATCAAATAGTGCAACGACCCGACTAGCTCCGCAATCATATCGTCCGAGCTGTGGTTCTCCCAGCCTTTAATCAGGTGCCAGCCAAGGACCTCATGCCGGAGAAAGGCCAGAACATTAGCAATACACTGTAGGCCACAACTCCAGCCATCAGTTTGGTGGGCGGTTTGGACGTTGTATGCCCGGCCGGTCCTAGGCACCCTGTGACCCGAGCTTTCTAGCCATCTTTCCAGCTCCTGCCGGGCCAGGTTTGCCCGCGATGCCCCTGATGATTTCCCTTTCCGTGAACTTCCTCCGGGTCCCAAGGAATCGAAATGCCAGCTGTCACCAGTTTGCGGCCGGTAGATAATGACAGTCCAATGGTTGGCAGCCTCGCTATTTACGAGGTGAACTGTGAATGTCGCGTTTTGAAGACTTGATCGTAATGCCAGTCTGTCACTTTCTGGGACGAGACCTCGGACGTCCAAGCCACGAGCAGCGCTATCTTGTGGCATTTTGGTCTCGATGTAAAGGGTGTAGTGGAATCCTGAAGCAATCCACCAAGTCCCCGTCTGACGATCGCCCAGCCGTGCATCAGGTTGATCCATCACCCATGTCATCAACCGTTCCATAAGGTGGAAAATCTCGTCACCTTGCAAGAATAATACATGCCGGGCTATATGAAGGCCATTATGACACGCGGCAAATGCCTCCCATCTTTGCTGTCCGACAGGGACGCCACGATTTGCATTCTCTGCAAAGTCCAAAACTGGATGAGAGACGGCGATATAATCCTGCAGTGGCGACCCGACCTGCGTCTGTTGGCCCGACTTGGAGTTGGTTGACGCCGGGGGATTAACAGTCTTGTCAAATGAAGAGTTGACCTTAAACCACCGAAAGGGTACAGTGAAAGGGACCGGGTTAGTTTGAGGGTGTGGCAGTTGAAGGCTCTTGGAAGCCTCGGGTGTTGGTGTAGGTGGTTGGGAAAAGGCGGTTCGGTAGCTGTTTATGCCGGTCGTATCAAATCGTGTCGCTGAAACCATTTTGGACTGGTGAAACCAGGTGATGAGCTGGATGGTGACAGTTTGTTGAGACTGGGTACAATAAGACAAGTGAATGAGTGTTGAAGGCTTGGGACATACAGTTTCCGAGTCGTTGCACGGAGTTCCGGCTCCTCATTGTGTGCTTCTTTAATGAGTTTCGTGGTTCTTTGTCAACGCTCAACAGCGCTATCAATGCGTGACCAGATCCGGCCGTTTGAGGAAAGCATTCTCTTTGTCTCTTGAACGAAGGACTTTCTACCCCCTAGATCTCGGCGGCAAGGCCACTACCGTTCCCACAAACGCAGAATCTAATGTATCACGGAACAGTCATTCTTTTGATAATCGCCCCGGGGGGGGGGGGTGTCCTCGAACTCGAAACGCCCAACATTTCCAACAGTGGTCGAACTACCGAACCAGGGTTCTTCTTAATACCTGACTCGTTGGTGGTAACATTTCATCCATAAATATCACGAGACAATCCCTGTAAACGTCCAGCTCAACGTCATCCTGCCACTCCTCGCCGCTTAGGAGATGTTTATTCCCGGTCGTAACCAAGAATGAAACTGGCTGTCAAAATGTCGTCCACCCCCAAGTCCGTGTTGCGAACCCCCGCAGAGCGCCAACTGCCAAATCGGGAGAGACAAGGCTGAACGATTGGCCGGTGAACGTTTGTGACCATCATGCCTTGGCAAAATCCTCCAGTGGAACACCCCGCCATGACGCAGGGGTGTACTATCCGTCCGAGGGAGGGAAAACAACGGCCAATTTTGACATGCGGCTGGCACATGTAGCCCGATGCCCAATGCCCAATTAAGATGCTACTTACCTAAGGTACTGACTGATATCTGGGACTTTGTGAGGAGCAGGGATGGAGGCGAAGCCTGGCCAGGGTAGACTTCCTGACTGGTGGGGAACTGAATAATGGATGGGATTCTGCTCCCCGAGGTCTCCATGCTACATCTATAACAACAAAAACAATGGCCTGCGTTCCAAGCCATAACAAAAACAAAATGAAAAATTAAACACTGCTTGTATCCCTTAGCCGGCAGGCGATCCTCTTGTGACTCTGAGCCAACCTTGGCACGTGTTCGGCGTTGGCATGACATGGCATTCCTTGGGCTTGCTGCCGCCACCATCCTCGCAGCCAGCAGGAAGGAAGCTGCTGCGTCGCCCGCTTTTTCAGGACTTTCCCATTGAAAATATTGCTCCAACTCGGTCCAGCATTCCGGTGCCTCCTGCCTTGAAACCCGCGGGCTGCCACGAGCAATCTCCATGTGCAACTTCCGCATAATGCTCTTCGCTGCCGAGACCGGGCCGTGAAGTTCCTGACTCCCGTCGTCTGATGTTGTGATCTCAACACTTGCGGGGCTCTCTCATCCTCACTCATCTTCCGCTGCACCCTGACATCATTCAAACCGTCCTCAAACTCTCCCCATCGCTATTAGCTTCATGATATCTGACCATCTTCTGCACGGTCGCTGCCAGTCTCCGAAAGCTATACCAACTGCTTCTCAGCTCGCCACAACTCACAGGTCGTGATCTCCTACCTGAACCCTACAACATCGCGCATACCAAAGGATGCCAGAATTAGAGAAAGCAGAGTCAGAAAAGCTCGCAACGGCCTCCAGGCCATCAAATGATTCCGATGGCCAGATCAACATCGCGGTATGTCAGCCGTTGCGCTCTCTTACTCCCAAAATGACTTCCCAGCCTGAGGTCGTTGGCTTGGATTCTTGTCTCTAACACTCGAGACGTTAGCTATCGAGCATCGGAGAGAATCCAGATGCCGAGCTGCGCGAGACCCGCGAAGCACTCAATGCCACCGAGGCTGACCTGGCCGAGGCGATACAAGTCGCCGGGAGGTTTACCCTTGAAGACACCAAACGCGTATGTGTCGCCAAGGATCACTGGACTATTTGAATACCTGGTCATGTGCCAAAGACTCATAGTTAAATCCTCTTAGTTGATGATCCAGGTACACAAGCAACACTCGCGAGATGCGAACTTTCCAATCCAGATCATCGAGAAGATTGAGTCATTTCTTCGTGAGTGTCTTCACCCTTCTGGACCATAGCTGTGGGTTAATCCTGTCCAGACAACAAAGATGTCTTCAACAATCCACAAAACCATTCGCACCTAATCGAGGAGATGAAGATCCAAGCGGCCCTGATCACCAACAACTCTCCATACGCAGAGGTCCGCGCCGTGGTCGACAACCACGACAACCCGTCGATGCCCGCTTCCACCATCCGAGCCTGGGCGATAGGCATCTTCTTCTCGTGCTGTATTTCCTTCATCAACTCCTTCTTTGACGTCCGTCTTCCGAGTATCACGGTGATCGCCACCGTTCCCCAGCTCCTAGCCTACCCCCTTGGCATATTCTTTGAACGAGTGCTTCCAGACGTTGGCTTCACGCTCTTTGGAGTGCGCCACAGCCTCAACCCCGGCCCGTTCAACAAAAAGGAACACATGCTCATCACCATCATGTCAAACGTCGCCAAGAGCGTTCCTTACACCAACTACATTGTCTGGATTCAAGTTCTGCCGCAGTACTTCAACCAGCCATGGGCCATAAACGTCGGGTACCAGATCTTGATTGCCCTGTCCACCAATTTCATCGGCTACGGACTCGCGGGTATCTTCCGACGATTCCTTGTTTACCCTGCATCTTGCGTCTGGCCTTCTTCTCTGGTTACTATCGCCCTAAACTCAGCTTTCCACGACGCCTCGACTGAGGCCGTAAGCGTCGAAGGCCCCTTCAAGACCACGTGGAAGATGCCCCGGTTGCGCCTCTTTGGCTGGGCATTTGTTCTCATGTTTGTCTATTTCTGGTTCCCCAACTACATCTTCGCCGCCCTGAGCTACTTCAGCTGGATGACGTGGATTGCCCCGGACAACATCAAGCTGGCTCAGATCACAGGTGGGAGCACTGGTCTCGGGCTTAACCCCTTGCCAACGTTTGACTGGAACATCTTGACATTCAACATCGATCCATTGATGGTGCCATTCTTCTCGACATTCAACCTCTTTCTCGGTGCCTTGGTTTCGATGTTCATCATCATCGCCTTCTACTACACCAATTCCTTCTATACGGCCTACCTACCGATCAACTCAAATCGTCCCTTCGATCATTTTGGCCGGCTATACAACGTCAGTTCCATCGTTAACGACAAGGGTATATTTGACGCTGCAAAGTACGAAGCATACTCGCCGCCCTTCTTATCTGCCAGCAACATCGTCACTTACATGGCCTTCTTTGGTGTGTACTCGGCCACTGTGACGTACGGAATCCTCTACCATCGGCACGATATCATGCTAGGCCTCCGTGACGTTTGGACCAGTGTCAATCAATGGCGGAAGCGACTGGGGAAGAATAGAGGCTCAGGGAATGCCGCTGAGTCGGAAGAGGACGTCAATATGCTTGACGTTCACAACAGATTGATGCGCGCATATCCTGAGGTGCCTGAGTGGTGGTACATGATTTGTCTCGCCCTCGCAATCACCTTGGGAATGGTCGGCATTGCGGCATGGCCAACCAGTACTACGCCGTTTGTCGTACTGTATGGCATCGCTCTTTGCCTCATCTTCATCATTCCCATCGGCATCATCATGGCCATGACTGGAGTCCAAGTGACACTGAACGTCCTGGCCGAGTTCATTGGCGGAGTCTGGGTGGAGGGAAACGCCATCGCCATGTGTTTCTTCAAATCATACGGCTACGTCACCTGTGCTCATGCACTCTCGTTCAGCGCCGACCTCAAGCTTGCGCACTACCTCAAGATCCCGCCTCGGTTCACTTTTTGGGCACAGATGGTGCCAACCTTGGTTTCTACCTTCATCAGCGTCGCCGTGCTGCAGTACCAGGTTCGCATCGGAAACATTTGCACACCACACGCACCCTTTCGGTTTACCTGCCCGGGGCCAAACACGTTCTTCACGGCGGCTGTATTTTGGGGGACGGTCGGCCCGAGGAAGATTTGGGGCGTTGGAGGACAGTATGCGATTACCTTACTCGGGTTTCCGTTCGGGGTGCTTTTGGTGGCGGTGTTTTATCTGCTCAGCAAGAAGTGGCCGAAGCATCCCGTTGTACGCAACGCGCATCCGGTTGTCATGTTGAGCGGTGCTCTGTCGTGGGCGCCATACAACTTGGCATACATCTGGCCAGCGGTGCCGGTTGCGGCGTTTTCATGGTTGTATCTCAAGAAGAGGTATCTGGGGTTGTGGTCCAAGGTAGGCCGTCCCTCGACTTTGCTTACGATGCTAGGTATCGGCAATGAGAATATAATGGCTAACGCAAGGACACACCAGTACAATTACGTCACTTCGGCAGCCTTCTCGTGCGCCATCGCCATCAGTGGGATCGTCATATTTTTTGCGCTGCAGATGTCTGAGATCGAACTGAACTGGTGGGGTAACTCGGTAGTGTCTAAGGGATGTGATGGGACCGGGGACTGTGTGCTGAAGGTACTGCCGGAGGGAGAGTATTTTGGTCCAAGGATAGGAGAGTTTCATTAAGTGAGGAGTTGGGGTGCGCCTTAATTCAGGTATGAAGGTCATTGATATCCGGACGTTGGCTTATTCTGGGGTTATGGATACCTAAGGTACTTGGGACTTGTGTCTTTTGCTCTACTTAGTTCAATTTTAGCTCAACGGTTTTGTTTGGCTCAAGAAAAGTGGAGGACCCAGAAATAAGTGAACCCCATGGAGGCCGTGATTTAGCGGCTTGCTACGTCCCTAACGGCAGCTAAGTGGACTCTCATCAAGGATATTATCCTCTCTTCGAAACCCCGAGGAGTTTGTTTGAAGGAGTATATGGTTGCGACACGGCGCTGTGAGGGTTCATTCAGTCTATTAACGGCCCCTACTTTTGGACTTGCACGACACACTCCATCGTCCGTCGACAGTAATCCTGGGCCAAACACATAGTGTAGGTAGGGGCG
This sequence comes from Mycothermus thermophilus, assembly GCF_041956435.1. NCBI lineage: Eukaryota > Fungi > Ascomycota > Sordariomycetes > Sordariales > Chaetomiaceae > Mycothermus > Mycothermus thermophilus. The sequence goes on along the minus strand of NW_027191431.1, from coordinate 1,606,177 downwards.
TACAAGTGAACCATTGCGGACGAAGAATTTACTAGTGTCCCCACATCTCCTTAACGGGCACAAGAAATGCAGCATAGCCCGGCGGTGAGTGAGATCACCGTCGAGAATAGGTACAGTAACATTCCTCGGCTCGTTGGTTCATCTCCTGCTACTACTTAGTACAGTAGGTACTATCTTGGGAGAAACCCCATTGTTGACCCCGTTGTTGACCGAGGCTGCCGGCATAAACACACCCCCTGACTTTGGTGTGGAGTCAGGAGCAAAACCCCTATGGGCATGTGTTGAGACGGACTTGACACAGCATGAATGTTAGCGTCACATTGAAAAAGTCACGACGTGACTACAGAGTGGGAGCCAAGGATCTCGAACACAACTAGTCTATTATAGGTACTCATCAGATAGTAGTATCGCAGTATGTACAAGGAAGCCAGAACTAAGGAAAAAATCCCCGCGCCCAAAGAACGTAATATCGCCACCCATCATCACGCCTGTACGCCGACGCTGTATGTAGTTTATGCCCGTATATTTCGCAAATCGCGAGTTCTACTTGCGTAAGTGGAAGCAGTAAAGGAGTGAATTAGGTTAGGTTTGGTTGGTTGGTTTCCAAAAGAGCGGGAAATTTTGTGTGTCTCTGTTTAGAGAACCTTGCACAGCCTGGTGCCAGTCTCAATCTGCTCCCACTCCTCGCTGCCAGGCGTCGAAATGGTCCAGAACAGGCCCTCGGGGTCGTACTTCTTCTTGATGTTCTTGAGGCGCTGGTAGTTGGTGCCGTAGAAGGCCTCTTGCCAGTTCGGCTCGAAGGGGTCGGCCTGTTTAGCGAGTCAGTTAGCGATGCTGATCTTCATCTTGATATTGATTAGGTATACTGTTGGGAAGTTGAACTCACCTCATTGACGTAGGCGCACCCGTTAGGCGACGCCTGCCTGAGCGCGGCATCGACCACGTTGGTAAGCCTGTTTTGGGCCTCAGCCTTGACATCGAGCGGGGCGTCACCGCCGACGGGAACGATGGTGATCAGCTTGTCGACAACGTGGCGGAAGCGCGGGTTGACGGCGCTGTTGCCCCACTCGGACTGCGGCAGGCCGCGGCCGGCGTTCCACATGTGGCCGACCATGAACGAGCCGGCGCCCAGGACCGTCTTGAACGCGTCAATGACGCCCTGCGGGTTAGCCTGGACGTCCTGCTTGGCCAGGGTCCAGCCGCCAGTGAGGGCCGAGTTGCCGGCAGCTTCGGCCTCAAACATGGCGTTGTACAGATCGTAGAAGGTCGGGAAGGAGGCGTTGTTGGTGGTGTAAGGCACGCCGGCCTGGTCGAGCTGGGCGAACATGGGCGCCAGCAGGGTGGCGAGCTCCTGAGGGGTCTTGCCGATGCCGACGAAGGGGTGGACGCGCAGGTTGAGGCCCATGGTGCCGATCTCGTAGTAGACGTACAGGCCGGCGTCGACCCACTGGACGCTGTAGCTGTGGAAGATCCTGACGCCCTCCCAGAAGAGGTCGGCAGCGTTGGGGTCCGAGGAGCCGCTGAGGTTGATCTCGAGGTTGACACCCGCGCTCGGCTTGTCGTCGAAGATCTTGAAGCTGGCCTCGACGATGACGCCGTAGTTGCCCGGGCCGCCGCCCTTGAGCGCCCAGAACAGATCCGAGTTGGTCTTGGGGTTGGCCACGCGCAGCTTGCCGTCGGCCGTGATCACCTTGAACTCGAGCGCCGTATCGGCGAGCATGCCGTGGAAGTTGGTGAAGGGGCCGTGGCCACCACCCTGGACGAGGCCGCCAGACACACCAACGGTGGCGCACTCGCCGGTAACCATCGTCTTAGGAGGGTTCTGGGCACGCAGCTTGGCGAGGACCTCGAAGGCCTGGACGCCGGCGCCGAGAGTGACAGCCGGGCCGGTGTAGCCGCAGCCGCCAGTCCACTTCTTGTGGATCTTGATGTCCTTCAGGCTGTGAGTGTTGATGATGAAACTGCCAAAGCCGACGCTGCGGCCGAGGAAATCATGACCTGTGTTCCGGACGACGAGGCGCAGGTTGTTCTGCTTGGCGAACTTGAGGCCCTTGGTGATGTGGTCGACGTTTTGGGCCTTGAGGACCACGGGGCCGTAGTAGCCGAGCGTGCAGCTGTCGTTGGGGTTGGTGGTCGGACGGCATGTGTCGTTGGTGAAGTAGGTCCAAAGACCAGCGGCGGGGAACTCGACTCTGGAAGGTTGTTTAGCATTCACTACTTCGTCGACGGTTGGCTTGATGTGGTGGTACGTACTGGAACTGCTCGTCGTACCAGTTGGCCGTCACCCTCTGGCACTCGGCCTCGTTGTAAGTGTTGACCTCACCGAACGGCCCCACAAACTTGTTGTAGCAGACAGCGCCCGGAGGGATGTGGACTGAAAGCCTCCCGCCAACCGTCTGGTTGAACTGCTGCCACTTGGAGTTGTTTGGCCAGCAAGCATCGCCGGGATAGCACTTGCAGGCGTAGTTGTTGCCGCCCTGCCGCCTGTGAACCCACTTGGACGACATAAAATCGGGAGCGGCGGCCGCGTCCTGGGCGAGCAGGACGGCGCCGCTCAGCAGGCTGAGAATGGTGCTCTTCATGGTGGATTGCCGGTGGAAGTCTATGCTAAACGAGGGACAACCGGAAACCACAACAAAACCGTGATGACGAGGAAAATGGCTCGGAACCTCTCCGACGGAGCGGCCATGGGCGGGAGAGACGAGACTTTTAATAACATGGCCAGTATTCGCTTGGATGTCCCGTCCCTGGGTATCAAGGGTCGTCTCGGTGGTGTGTTCCAGAAAACTATTTTCCCCGGCCCTGGTGAGACTCAGTCGGGGCTATTCCCGTTCCTGTAGTGAATGCGACGCTGCGCCGTCGCTATATTAATGTTGCCGATGCAGGTAAGATTAGCACGGCGTTGGCCAAGCTTCGGGAGCATGGGAGCATCGCAGGCCCATCCCGGCCCATCTCATCCGGATCGCCATGGTCCGGCACACCGGCTTCTCGATTCGGGCTAGTCGGCGTTTGTTGCGTCTCTGCGACTGGCGGACTGGCGCTTGAGAGCCGCCCTGGTCGGCTCCTCCTCCCTCCTCCCACCCTCGCTGGCCTCCTGCAACAAGGAGCCTCTGAATGCTGCGAGGCTTGCGAGCACGCTGCAACCCAAGACTCCCATCTGCCCGGTCAGCACGCCGAAAGAGTGCTCGCTTCGCAAAAGATCTGCCTATAATCGACGATAGCATTGCCCACGGAAGACAAATCCGGCACAGGCAGAGCCCCCAACCCCCGTTACGATTCCGGCGATCTGGGTTGAGCGAGGCATGTAACCTGTTGGCGGCACCTCCTTCCGGTGTAAATCAGTCTTTCATCTGGAACTTGCGGCTATTCAGGAGTAACTATTTTCTACTCCGTAGGTGGTTACTCTGTGATGAAGAATGTGGAAACGGGGCAGCCAAGGCGGGGAAAAAGCAACCGCCGCCGTTGAGGGATCTGGCGAGCTGTCGGGCTAAGTTTGGCGTCTTGTGCGGAGTCCATCTCACAGCTTCGCGTTGTTTGGCATTTGTTTACACTACGGGGCTGACATCTCTTCACCGACGCCGCTAGTCAACAGGAGAAGCTGTGTGGGGGGTACGTGGCCCCGG